>NC_064851.1:21523262-21620762 GCF_024139225.1 Suncus etruscus | reverse complement strand
CCGGCTGTGCTCAGGGGTTACTCCTGGCTCCATGCTCAGAAATTGCTCCTGGCAAGCACGGGGGACCATATGGGACGCCGGGATTCGAACTGATGACCTTCTGCATGAAAGGCAAATGCCTTACCTCCATGCTATCTCTCCAGCCCCCTGAGCAGGTTTTTTACAGTGTAGATTCGGGTACAGAACATTGTCTAATTTGCATGCATCAAAAGCCTGCTTGGATTGGCTGAGTTAGAGAGGCGGTCCGAGCAGCCTTGCAGTGATTGGTGCAGGATCAAGTTGGAAAATTCGTTTTGTGGCAATATTCAGACAATTTTTGTTTAGCGGCATATTGAAACATTTTTCGGGATATATTTGGCATATAAGACAACCCCCGATTTTTGGTTGACTTTTTTTTTTTTTTTGGTTTCAAAAGTTGTCTTATACGCCGGAAAATACGGTAATTGTGGAACCAGAGATCCCTATGAAAGAACTGCCAGGGCCAAAGTCTGATACGTGGGACTGTGCTGAGAACTGAACTTAGCCTCATGCATGCAAGTCAGTTGTCCTATCACTGAGCAATGCTTTGATAATTCATATGATTAAAAAATTAACAGCCTTGGGGCCAGAGCAATAGTATAGCAGGAAGGGTGTTTGCTTTCAAGCGACCCTCCCAGGTTTGATCCCTGGCATACCATATGGATCACCTGAGCCTGCCATAGGTAATTTCTGAGTGAAGAAGTAGGAGTAACCCTGACCACCGCTGGGTATGGCTCAAAAACCAAAACTAAAACCAAAACAAAAAATTTAATAGCCTAGCTAGAGTCCTGATAAGTATTATTTCAGTTGATGTTTTACTTTTCTGCCTCTTCAGTATTTGATTTTTTTTTTAAATGGTTGATTTTGGGTTTGGTTTGATGACAAACCCAGAGGTGTTTGAGGATTACTCCTCATGTGGTGATAAGCATCGAACCTAGAGCTTCTACATGCAAACAATTCACTCAAACCCTTTGCTCTACCTTCCCTAATCCCATGTGTCATAGAATGTTTAAATTAGAATGCCTTATCAAGGTTTATATGGATCTGATATTTCAGATGAACAAAATAATTTAGTAATGAGAACTATTTCATTTAATTGACAGATTCCTTTTACTTTATTATTATTTTTTTGGTTTTGTTTTGAGTTCATTTTTCAAAGCAGTGCATCCTTTTGGTGGTGCTGAGGGGACAGTGCTGTTCTGGATATTATACTTGGGCCTAGAGCAAAGCATGTACTCAATCTGTTATGATAGATGCCTTTTTCTTGAAATTTGTCAGGGTTATGTTGGGACTTTGATCAAACACATTTTTATTTGCTTTTTTTTTAGGTTGATTTTGCAAATCGGGAAAGTCAGTTGGCATTTTATCACTGTATGGAAAAATCTGGTCAAGATAGCAGAGACTTTTATGAGTTGTTAACAGAAAGAAGGTATGTATATTAACATAGCTTAAATTTTAAAATATCTAATACATAACAGTTGATGGAATTAATTCTATATTTTACCCCTTATCTGTACACTGATCCTCAAAATATTTTCCTCTTCTTTTTTTGGTGTGGAGAGAAGGACCCACAACTGGTGGTTTTCATGCCCTTTATTTTTTGGGTGGGGGGGGGCCACACACGGCGGTGCTCGGGGGTTATTCCTGGCTTTGCACTCAGAAGTCGCTCCTGGCAGGCTCAGGGATCATATGGGATGCTGAGATTCGAACCAGGGTCCATCCTGTTTTGTCTGTGTGCAAAACAAACGCCTTACTGCTGTAGTATCACTCCTGCCCCCCCTTTAATTATTAAAACCATTGTGATTTACAAAGTCCTTTATAGTTGAGTTTTAATATTGCTCCGGCCCCAGTTCAACCCCAGTTCTTTTTTTTTTTTTTTTTAAACACCGCCAGTGTACCTGAGACCACTGGTCTCTGGTTCCCCCCCCCCCCATCTTTGCATATTTTTCTTCTCCTTCAGTCAATTTCTTTTTTTTTTGGGGGGGGGGGCGTCACACCCGGCACTGCTCAGGGGTTACTCCTGGCTCTAGGCTCAGAAAATCGCCCCTGGCAGGCACGGGGGACCATATGGGATGCCGGGATTTGAACCACTGTCCTTCTGCATGAAAGGCAAATGCCTTACCTCCATGCTATTTCTTCGGCCCCTCCAGTCAATTTCTTTTCTTCTCCTTGCTATACTCTGGGGTCCAGAATGTTTGAGATAACTCCTGTTTAAACCATTGCATTTCATGATGCAGTTATTCTAAATACCACATATAAGTGATACTTTCTGTATTTATTTTTCTTCTTCTGGCTTACTTCATTTAACATAATATCTTCCAGATCCATTTATGTTGCAGCAGATTGCATGATTGCATCATTCCTTACAGTTTTGTAATATTCCTATATATATATATATATATATATATATATATATATATATATATATATATATATATGTACCACATCTTCATGATCTACTTGTCTGTTGTTTGACATCTAGGCTGATTACAATTTTTGGCTATTGTACTGAGTGCTGTAATAAATAGTGTTGTGCATACATCCTTTTGGATGAATGTTTTTCTGTCCTGGGGATAGATACCCCAAAGAGGTATTGTAGGGTCGTATGGCAACTAAAGTTTGCGTTTACTGATCACCTTCCAAACTGTTTTTTATAGGGGTTGGACCGGGCAGCATTTTCACCAGCAGCAGATGAGAATTCCTTTCTCACCAGAGTCATGACTTATTTTTGGCTCTATACTCAGGAATCATTCCTGTAAGGGGTCAGGGGGACCTTCAAACAGAGAAACAGTTTATTTTATTTTATTTTAGTGTGTGTGTGTGTGTGTGTGTGTGTGTGTGTGTGTGTGTTTTGTTGCTTTTTTGGGCCACATCCATTTGATGCTCAGGGGTTACTCCTGGCTAAACGCTCAGAAATTGCCCCTGGCTTGGTGGGGACCATATGGGATGCTGGGATCGAACTGTGGTCCTTCCTTGGCTAGCGCTTGCAAGGCAGACACCTTACCTCTAGTGCCACCTCGCCGGCCCTGAGAAACATTATTTTAAATATAATTCTCTTATGGGTCATGGAGTTTGGGGTGGTATATATCACCAAATTCTTCTTTAGTTTGAAAGAATTAACTGCTTTGTTAGCATATATGGCATAAACAATTAATTATAAATTACATATATAATTATATATATAATTATAAATTATAAATATAAATCATCTTGGTGCCAGAGAGATAAGTATAACTCTTGCCCTGCACATAGCTGACCCAGATTTGCTCCCTAACACCCCACATAAAAAAGTTAAAAGTAAAATTGTTTTTACTCAGTAGATGCAACATTTCAATTTATAATCTAAATAAACTATTTTCTTTGTGTAGTCCCAATTCAATTTAGCCAGGTTTCTTGTTTGCTTGTTTGTTTATTTTTGGTTTTGGGGCCACACCTGGCGGTACTCGGGTACTCCTGGCAGGCTTGGGACCATATGGGATGCCTGGATGCCTGAAATTGAACCCGGGTCTGTCCCAGGTTGACCATGTGCAAGGCAAACACCATACTGCTGTGTTATCTCTCTGGCCAACCTATCCAGGTTTCAAGTTTGCAGCCACTCACTCAGATTGGCTCCAATATTGAAAAGTGACTAGCTAGCTAATGGTTATATAATGTTAAATATTCTAAATTTCTTTGTCAAACCCAAGTCTCATGTATGCAAGATAGGTACTTTGTATATACCATGTACTTTATCGTTATGCCCAATAATTAATCAGCCCAATAATAACAAAGATTTTGTTGTTGTTGTTGTTTTGGGACACATTCAGCTGTGCTCAGGGGTTACTCTTGGCTCTGCACTCTGAAATTGCTCCTGGCAGGCTTGGGGGATCATCTGAGATGCTGGGAGTCGAACCTGGATTCATCCCAGATCAGCTGCATTCAAGGCAAATGCCTTGCCCGCTGTGTTATCTCTCCATCTCCAATAACACAGATTTTTTTAAAGTGTAATTTATTATCTCATACATGGTAAGGAAATAAAATATCTAATAAGTGTTTTTTTTTGTTTGTTTCAGAGAGGAGCGAAGGGGGTCTTATGACTACAGCCAAGATCGTACTACCTATTATGAAAATGTTCGTACTCCAGGCACATATCCTGAGGACTCCAGACGGGACTATCCAGCTCGAGGGAGAGAATTTTATTCAGAATGGGAAACATACCAAGGAGACTACTATGAATCACGTTATTATGAGGATCCTCGGGAATATAGGGATTATAGGAATGATCCTTATGAACAAGATATCCGGGAATATAGTTACAGGCAACGGGAACGAGAAAGAGATCGTGAAAGATTTGACTCTGACCGAGATAGAGATCACGAGAGGAGACCAATTGAACGCAGTCAGAGTCCAGTGCACTTGCGGCGCCCGCAGAGTCCTGGAGCTTCTCCTTCACAATCTGATAGATTGCCTAGTGATTCTGAGAGAAGACTTTACAGCAGATCCTCAGACAGGAGTGGCAGCTGTAGTTCACTTTCCCCTCCAAGATACGATAAAATTGACAAGTCTCGATTAGAACGCTATACAAAAAATGAAAAAACAGATAAAGAGCGAACGTTTGATCCTGAGAGAGTAGAAAGAGAGAGACGTTTAATTAGGAAGGAAAAGGTGGAAAAGGACAAAACTGACAAGCAGAAACGAAAAGGAAAAGTTCATTCCCCTAGTTCTCAATCTTCAGAAACAGACCAAGAAAATGAAAGGGAACAGAGCCCTGAAAAATCAAGGAGTTTTAATAAACTGAGCAGAGAGAAAGCTGATAAAGAAGGAATTGCAAAGAACCGCCTAGAACTCATGCCATGTGTGGTATTGACTCGTGTCAAAGAAAAGGAGGGGAAGGTTATTGATCACACCTCTTTGGAAAAGTTGAAAACTAAGCTTGATAATGACTCTGTGAAGTCTTCTGCCCTAGATCAGAAACTTCAGGTCTCTCAGACTGAGCCTGGAAAATCTGATTTGTCTAAACTGGAATCTATTAGAATGAAAGTTCCAAAGGAAAAAGGACTTTCAAGTCACATTGAAGTGGTAGATAAGGAAGGTAGGTTAAAACCCAGGAAGCACCTAAAACCAGAGCAGACTGCTGATGGAGTGAGTGCTGTGGACCTAGAGAAGCTGGAAGCAAGAAAAAGGCGTTTTGCAGATTCCAATTTGAAAACAGAAAGGCAAAAACCAGAAGTTAAGAAAAGTAGTCCAGAGATAGAGGAAACACGGGTGCTTTTAAAAAAGCAAACTGACATTTCATCTAGAGAAGTCATTCTGCTGAGAGAAGGAGAGTCTGAAAGAAAGCCCACGAGGAAAGAAATTGTAAAAAGAGACTCTAAAAAAATCAAACTAGACAGACTTAATGCTATTCCCAGTCCTAAAGACTGTCAGGAGCTTTCCAGTATTTCTGTTGGGACTGGTTCAAGGCCCAGCCTAGACCTTCAAGCAAGACTGGGGGAGCCAGTAAGTGAATCTGTGGAAAATCAAGAAACACAATCAAAAAAATCCACTTCCTCAAAGCCACAGCTCAAGCAACTGCAGCTATTAGATGAGCAAGGACCAGAGAGAGAGGATATTAGGAAAAACTATTGCAGTCTCCGTGATGAAGCACTTGAATGTAAATCAGGACAAGAGAAACCACATTCAGCAAACACTGAAGAAAAAATTGGCATTGATATTGATCACACACAGAGTTACCGAAAACAAATGGAGCAGAGTCGTAGAAAACAGCAGATGGAGATGGAAATAGCCAAGTCTGAAAAGTTTGGCAGTCCTAAAAAAGATGTAGATGAATATGAAAGACGCAGTCTTGTTCATGAAGTAGGCAAACCTCCCCAAGATGTCACTGATGATTCTCCTCCTAGCAAAAAGAAAAGAATGGACCATGTTGATTTTGAAATCTGTACGAAGAGAGAGCGGAATTACAGAAGTTCACGCCAAATTAGTGAAGATTCTGAAAGGACTAGTTGTTCTCCTAGTATTCGACAAGGTTCTTTCCATGAAGATGATGACCCCATAGGCTCCCCTCGGCTGATGTCCTTAAAGGGGTCTCCTAAAGTAGACGAAAAAGGCCTGCCATACTCTAATATATCAGTCCGAGAAGAGTCCTTAAAATTTAATCCCTATGATTCTAGTAGGAGAGAGCAGATGACGGATATGGCCAAAATTAAGCTGTCTGTCTTGAATTCTGAAGACGAATTAAGCCGATGGGACTCTCAGATGAAACAAGATGCTAGCAGATTTGATGTGAGTTTTCCAAATAGCATAATTAAGAGAGATAGTCTTCGAAAGAGGTCTGTTCGTGATTTAGAACCTGGTGAGGTGCCTTCAGATTCTGATGAAGATGGTGAACACAAATCCCATTCACCGAGAACCTCTGTATTGTATGAAAATTCTCGATTATCTTTTTTATTGCGGGACAGAGAAGACAAACTACGTGAGCGAGAAGAAAGACTCTCCAGTTCTTTAGAAAGGAATAAATTTTACTCTTTTGCATTGGATAAGACAATCACACCAGACACTAAAGCTTTGCTTGAAAGAGCTAAATCCCTTTCTTCATCACGAGAAGAAAATTGGTCTTTTCTTGATTGGGATTCCCGATTTGCTAATTTTCGAAGCAACAAAGATAAAGAAAAAGTTGATTCTGCACCAAGACCCATTCCATCCTGGTACATGAAAAAAAAGAAGATTCGAACTGATTCAGAAGGAAAAATTGATGATAAAAAGGATGACCATAAAGAAGAAGAACAAGAAAGGCAAGAATTATTTGCATCTCGTTTTTTACACAGCTCAATCTTTGAGCAAGATTCTAAGCGGTTACAACATCTAGAGAGAAAAGATGAAGATTCTGACTTTGTTTCTGGTAGGTTATATGGGAGGCAAGCATCTGATGGAGCAAACAGCACAACTGATTTGATTCAAGAGCCAGTAGTTCTGTTCCATAGCAGGTTTATGGAACTTACACGAATGCAGCAGAAAGAAAAAGAAAAAGACCAAAAGCCCAAAGAAGCTGAGAAACAGGAAGATACAGAGAATCATCCTAAGACCCTAGAATCTGCTTCTGAGAATAAAGAATCAGAATCGAAAACTCCATCTTCAAGTGGGCCTCCTGCAGTTACTGTTACACCAGAGTCATCAGCCCTGGAGGTGACATCGGTTGGTGACAAAGCAGGAGAGGTTCCTATAGTGTCAGAAGAGAAGACCAACGAGCCAGCCTCGAATTCAGAAGAAGCAAAATCTTTATCTGAACATGTTCCCGTTGCTGTGGAGTCACCTGAACAAGTAGACTTGGCTCCAGAAGTGGTCACCAGCAAAGATGATATGGAGACACCTGTAGTCGTTGAGGAAAAGTCATTAGCTGACCAGCTGCCTTTTCTGGATACTAAGCCTCCAACTCCTGGGTCCTCATTTTCCCAGGTAGAGGTCAGTGTAGATCCAGAACCTGACAGTACTCAACTGCTTTCAAAACCAGCTCAGAAGTCAGAGGAAGCTGATGAGCCCAAAGTAGAGAAGCCGGATCTGGCTCCTAATGTTGAGCCAAATGCAAATCAAAAAGCTGAAGTTATTCCTGAGACTGCTCCTCAAGCTTCTGAGGATGTAGAGATTGATCCTCCAGTTGTTGCAAAAGATAGAAAAACAAACAAAAGTAAACGGTCTAAAACACCCATTCAGGCA
Source organism: Suncus etruscus (assembly GCF_024139225.1). NCBI lineage: Eukaryota > Metazoa > Chordata > Mammalia > Eulipotyphla > Soricidae > Suncus > Suncus etruscus. The sequence continues at coordinate 21,613,055 of NC_064851.1, read as the reverse complement.
GCAGTAGCAGCCATCATGGAGAAGCCCGTTACTAGGAAGAGTGAGAGGATAGACAGAGAAAAGCTCAAGCGATCCAGTTCTCCTAGGGGAGAAGCACAGAAGCTTTTAGAATTGAAGATGGAGGCAGAGAAGATTACAAGGGCTACCTCTAAAAACTTGACCACAGACCCTGAACACCCTGAGCCAAGTTTGCCCCTCAGCCGAACAAGGCGCCGGAATGTAAGGAGTGTCTATGCAACTATGGGCGACCATGAAAACCGCTCCCCAGTCAAGGAGCCTGTTGAGCAACCTCGAATAACTAGAAAGAGACTAGAACGAGAGCTCCAGGAGGCTGCAGCGGCAGTTCCCACAACCCCTAGGCGGGGAAGACCTCCAAAAACACGCCGGCGAGCTGATGAGGATGATGAAACTGAGACAAAAGAAGCTGTAGAAACACTTAAGTCAGCTGAGGGATGGAGATCACCGAGATCCCAAAAATCATTAGCTGCTGGTGGTCCACAAGGGAAAAAGGGGAGAAATGAACCAAAAGTTGATGCTGAAGCTGCTACTGAAGGGATTTCCCAAGTAAACTTGAAAGAAAATAACACAAAATCTAAGACTGATAAAGAGGAAGCAGGAAATGAACAGAAACGTGACAGAAAAGAAGTTAGCACTGACAAAAATATAGCTGAAACTCCCCCAGTTGAAGTTGTGGAGAAAAAAACAGCCCCTGAAAAAAACTCCAAGTCAAAGAGGGGAAGATCTAGAAGCTCCAGGCCAGCAGTTGACAAATCTGCACATCTGAAAAACATGGACACTAATGTCAATCCCAGCATTACTGAAAGTCCCATGGAGCTATCAGTGGAAAAGGAAGCTGGAGTTGTAGCTGTCTCCCCTGAAAAGAATGAAAGCCCCCAAAAGGAGGGTAGTTTGTCATCCCAGTTGAACAGTGATCTTGCTGACCCAGATAAGCAGTCAGAGAAGGAAGATGGGTCTGCCTCTAATGCATCCCCAGAAGGAAATCAGTTAGCCAAGCAAATGGAGCTAGAACAGGCTGTAGAGAACATTGAAAAGCTCACTGAAACCTCAGCTGCTTTTAAGGCTTCATCTGCAGACACAGCAGAGGGCCTTGCCACCAGGGATGGGGACAAGCCTGCACATCAGGCAAGTGAAACAGAACTGGCCGCAGCTATTGGCTCAATCATCAATGACATTTCTGGGGAGCAAGAAAACTTCCCAGCACCTCCCTTCTCTGCAGGGTCTCAAAGAGATATTCAGTCCCATTCTCAAGTGCTACAGCCATCTGAGGAAGGAATGGAGCCTGAGACTGATGTGGCTGTGTGTGGCATCTTAGAGAATGAGGCTGCTACAGAATCCTCTGGGCCATCAGTAAGTACTCCTGACCTCTCAGGATCAGGGCCAGCAGGCATCAAGGAAGCCAAAGGAAACAGCAGCGAAAATTCCCACTCAGTGCCGGAAGCAAAAAGATTAAAGGAAGTTCTTGCTCGTAAAGACAAAGGGCGCCAGAAAACTCGAGCACGCCGCAAACGAAATACAAACAAGAAAGCTGGGGTTACTGCAGACATTTGTGCCTCTGAACCTGACCCAGTTCAAAACCAGAGTCCTGCAGCTAATGAGGAAACAACACACACTCTGGAAACTCCACAGGAAGAAAAGCAGAGTGAAAAGACCCAGTCTATTCCTCCTGAACCATGTGCTGCTGACCTAAAGAAGACCCCATCCATTGAAAATTTACCCGAAGAAAGCAGTGCTATTGAAGAAAGGACCCCAACCAAATTGTCTACACCCCCTAATCTTCCTTCTCCATCACAACCAGCACCAGTGGATGAAGAGCCACAAGCCAGATTCAAAGTGCATTCCATCATTGAAAGTGATCCAGTGACCCCACCCAGTGATTCAAGCATACCTACATCCATGATTCCTTCTATAGCTGCAGCAAAGCTTCCATCTGCTCCCACTGCTGGAGGACTTCCACACCAGAGCCCCCCTACTAAGGTGACTGAGTGGATCACAAGGCAGGAGGAGCCTCGATCTCAGTCCACCTCATCGCCAGCCCTCCCCCCAGACACAAAAGCCTCGGACATTGACACCAGCTCTAGTACTCTGAGGAAGATCCTTATGGACCCCAAATATGTATCAGCCACAGGTGTCACATCCACAAGTGTCACAACTGCCATTGCAGAGCCTGTTAGCGTAGCCCCTTGTTTGCATGAGGTGACACCTCCCTCTTTTGAAAATAAGAAGCCTCTTTTAGAAGAAAAATTTGCAGCTCCAGTAACAAGTACCTCTGATACACAAACCTCAGAGGTTCCAGTAGCCACAGACAAAGAAAAGGTGGCTCCAGTAATTGCTCCCAAAATTACTTCTGTCATTAGCCGGATGCCTGTCAGCATTGATTTGGAGAATTCACAGAAGATCACTCTGGCAAAACCACCTCCTCAAACCCTGACAGGCTTAGTGAGTGCCCTGACTGGCCTAGTGAATGTTTCACTGGTCCCTGTGAACGCATTGACTGGTCCAGTGAACACCCTCAAGGGCCCTGTGAAGGGCTCAGTGACCACACTGAAAGGTTTGGTGAATGCTCCCACTGGCCCCGTTAATGTCCTGAAGGGGCCAGTGAATGTTCTGACGGCACCAGTGAATGCAGTGAATGTTCTCACTGGCACGGTGAATGCCACCACGGGTGTGGTGAGTGCTGCTGCAGGTGTGGTGAGTGCTGCCACAGGCACTGTCACTGTCACAGCAGGTGCCGCGACTGCTGCATCTGGCGGTGTCACAGCCACAACTGGTGCAATGACTGTGGCAGGGGCAGTGATTACACCATCAACGAAATGCAAATCAAGGTCAGGCACCAATGAAAACAGTAGGTTCCATCCAGGGTCTATGTCTGTGATTGACGACCGACCAGCAGACACAGGCTCGGGTACAGGGCTACGTGTGAACACTTCAGAAGGGGTTGTACTCTTGAGCTATTCTGGTCAGAAAACTGAAGGCCCTCAGCGGATCAGTGCCAAGATTAGCCAGATTCCCCCTGCAAGTGCAATGGACATTGAATTTCAGCAGTCAGTGTCTAAATCCCAAGTCAAACCCGACTCTGTTCCACCATCACAGCCGCCACCTAAAGGCCCTCAGACTCCTTCAGGCTACGCAAATGTCGCCACCCATTCTACTCTGGTACTGACTGCTCAGACGTATAATGCATCTCCTGTGATCTCATCTGTAAAGGCCGATCGCCCAGCTTTGGAGAAGCCCGAGCCCATTCACTTGTCTGTGTCCACACCTGTCACCCAGGGTGGCACAGTGAAGGTACTCACCCAGGGTATAAATACTCCTCCAGTGCTGGTTCACAACCAGTTGGTCCTCACCCCAAGCATTGTCACCACCAATAAAAAACTTGCTGATCCTGTCACCCTAAAAATAGAGACCAAGGTCCTTCAGCCAGCTAACCTGGGGTCTACTCTCACTTCCCACCACCCTCCGGCTCTGCCCAACAAACTGCCTTCAGAAGTGAATCACGTCACCTCTGGGCCCAGCACCCCAACAGATAGAACCATCTCCCACTTGGCATCCACAAAGCCGGATGCACATTCTCCTCGACCCAGTGGGCCTACTCCATCTCCATTCCCAAGGGCGTGTCACCCCAGCAGTACCACTTCCCCTGCTCTTTCCACTAATGCCACAGTCATGCTGGCTGCAGGTATTCCTGTGCCTCAGTTTATCTCCAGTATCCACCCAGAGCAGTCTGTCATCATGCCCCCCCATAGTATCACCCAGACAGTATCCCTTAGTCACCTGTCCCAGGGTGAGGTGAGGATGAACACACCCACATTGCCCAGCATCACCTACAGCATCCGACCAGAGACACTTCACTCTCCTCGGGCCCCTCTGCAGCCCCAGCAGATAGAGGTCAGGGCGCCACAGCGGGCTGGCACACCGCAGCCCACCACAGCTAGTGTCCCGGCTCTGGCTTCCCAGCACCCCCCAGAGGAAGAAGTACATTACCACCTGCCGGTTGCTCGGGCTTCAGCCCCTGTACAATCAGAGGTGCTGGTCATGCAGTCTGAGTACCGACTGCATCCATACACTGTGCCCCGGGATGTGCGGATCATGGTACACCCCCATGTGACAGCAGTCAGTGAGCAACCACGGGCACCAGATGGAGTGGTAAAGGTGCCGCCCGCCAGTAAGGCCCCTCAGCAGCCAGTGAAAGAAGTGGCCAAGACAGCAGATTCCAAAGCAGCCCCTGCTCCTACCCCTCACGGAGAGGCTCGGATCCTAACAGTTACTCCCAGCAACCAGCTACAGGGGCTGCCTCTTACACCGCCTGTGGTTGTGACTCATGGGGTACAGATTGTGCACTCCAGTGGCGGAGAGCTTTTCCAAGAGTACAGATATGGTGATATCCGAACCTATCATGGGCCTGCTCAGCTCACGCATTCTCAGTTTCCAGCTGCTGCCTCCATTGGCATGCCTTCCCGGACCAAGACTCCCGCTCAGGTAAGAGCATCCATATCAGCCTTCTAGGTCAGATGAGGTGTCACTGAGGTCCCTTAGATTGTCCTAGCCAGAATTTTAAAGGGAAACTTGCTATGTTTTAAGAGGAAGGGGTCAGATCACATCCTAACCCCCCTTGGGGATATGGTAAGGTTCTCTCTAGGAATGGGTGGTATGGCTTACCTGCAGAGGTGGGGAGCAGGGAGAGAACGGGGGCTTTTTTACTGGAACCCTTGGGCCAAGCTGAGGGTTGTTTTGGTGTAGCACCCCTATCTGGATCTGCTTGTTAGGGAACTGGATGCTGTGCACAATAGACTGATTCTGTTTTTTTCTCTTCCCTCCTAACTCCAGGGTCCCCCTTCTGAAGGTGAAGCCTTGCAGCCCACCCAGCCTGCACAATCTACACAACCTCCCCCACCTGTGCAGCCCACTCAGCCTGTCCCACCCACACAACCCTCCCCGCTCAGCCAGCCAGGCCAGCCACCAGGCAGCAAGATGCCTCAGGTCTCCCAGGAGGCAAAAGGGACCCAGACTGTAGTAGAACAATCTCGTCTCACAACTGGACCTGCAAATAGGCCGGCTGAACCTCATACCCAGGTTCAGAGGACTCAGGCAGAAACAGGCCAGACCTCGTACCCATCCCCAGTGTCTGTCTCTTTGAAACCTGATCTCACCACCCCTCTCCCTGCTCAGGCTGCCCCAAAGCAGCCCTTGTTTGTCGCCACAACTTCAGGCCCCAGCACCCCTCCAGGATTGGCTCTGCCACACATCGAAGCCCAGCCCACCCCCAAACAAGATACTTCTCCACACTTGACTTCACAGAGGCCTGTGGATATGGTCCAGCTTCTGAAGGTAAGGGTGGGTGAGGGCTTTCTCTACTCATAGCTTTGTTCAGGAGATCTCAGGAACCTCTTGGTGATTTTTAGGCAGTTCAAAGCTGGCTAAACATGAGGACCCCACCCAGGTGGAGCTTGACAGCCTGCAGGGCTGCATTTGGTGATGCTCTGGGACCATGTGGTACCTGGGATCAAACCAGGGTCAGCAACATTCCATTTGACTTCAACTAATAGCTGCTGCCTCGACTGTGTCTAGCATTTCTGCTTCATCTCTGTGAGCTTATTTCCTGTTTGTTTTCCCTTTGAGCAGAAGTACCCCATTGTGTGGCAGGGCCTGCTGGCTCTCAAGAACGACACAGCTGCTGTGCAGCTCCACTTTGTCTCTGGCAATAATGTTCTCGCCCATCGGTCCCTGCCCCTCTCCGAAGGGGGACCTCCCCTGAGGATCGCCCAGAGGATGCGGCTGGAGGCTTCCCAACTGGAAGGAGTTGCCCGAAGGATGACGGTAAGACTGGGGCCAGGTGAGCAACTGCCAGAATAGCAGGGGAAGTGTGATACCCTTCAGACTTATGTTGGGATACCAGGATGGCATTCTGGAATGGAAGTCACTTGGTTGTGTGGTTGATGTGATAAAATGCCTCTTGTGGTAAACCTCTAAATAAGTTCCATCAGTATGCGGTTGAACTTTGAGACCATCTCAGTTAGGGTTTTGTGAACTTAGGAGCCAAGATCTCCTGGGTTAGATAGGCCTTTTCATGGGCTGCTCTTCTGGGGTGGGGGATAGTTGTCACTGATGCTTTTTCTGCCCCAGGTGGAGACAGATTACTGTCTACTGCTGGCTCTACCGTGTGGCCGAGACCAAGAGGATGTGGTGAGCCAGACTGAGTCCCTCAAAGCTGCTTTCATCACTTATCTGCAGGCTAAGCAGGCGGCAGGAATCATCAACGTTCCCAACCCTGGCTCCAATCAGGTCAGCCAGTTTCCTTCCTCATTCTTGTACTAGGTTGCTAGACTGGTCATTTCTTCTTTTTATAAAAATCTTTATTTTTACAAGCATGATTGTAGTTGGGTCTCAGTCATAAACATAAAACACCCCCCTTCACCAGTCCAACATTCCCACCACTAATGCCCCCCTTCCCCCCTGCCTGTATTCAAGACAGGCATTCTACTTCTCTCACTCATTAACATTGTCATCTAGTTGTTAGTGTAGTTGTTTCCCTAACTGCACTCATCACTCTGTGGTGAGTTTCATATCATGAGCCCTCATCCCTATTGTCTCTGGGCATTATTACGATAATGTGTTTAATTTTTCTTAAAACCCATAGATGAGTGAGACTATTCTGTGTATCTCTCTCCCCCTGACTTATTTCATTCAGCATAATAGATTCCATATACATCCATGTATAGGAAAATTTCATGACTTCATCTCTCCTGATAGCTGCATTCCATTGTGTATACGTACCAGTTTCTTTAGCCATTTGTCTGTTGAAGTGTGTACTGGTCATATCTTACCTGATCTGGTAACATAGATTACTAATACCAGAGTGGGTAAAGTGGCATTTCAGACAGAGGAAGCAAGCCAAGTGTATGGGAGAGGCTCCATGCTCTTCTTGGAGACTGCTAGGATGAGAGGCTTCTCTAACTGTTTAGAAGAGAAACATAGGGAACTTGTATTCCTTTTTAGCTAGGTTGCTTCTGCTGGACAAAGCCATGGAGATGTTATGTTAGTTGGATGGAAATCATAAGTGGGGTGGGTGATGTAGACTGGGTCCCACTTTTCTCTTTTGTTCCCCTCTCCAGCCTGCCTACGTGCTGCAGATCTTCCCACCCTGTGAGTTCTCGGAGAGTCATCTATCTCGACTGGCCCCTGATCTCCTAGCCAGCATCTCCAATATTTCTCCCCATCTCATGATTGTCATTGCCTCTGTGTGAACAAACCACTGAATAGCCATCACTCGGTGTAATTTCCCGGGGCTCTGCAGCAAAAAAAAAAAAAAAAAAATTAACACAGGACAACCCAGTCTCACGGAGGAAGAAGCTGCCGAAGGGGATAGACTCCACTGCCAGACGGCCGGCCTCGCCCTCCTGCCCACCTGCCCGGTGCAGTCGGACAGATACCTGTGGGCAGTGGTGCTGCTACTCGTATGTTTACATGTCATTAAGCCCAAGGACAGACCACCCATTGATGGACTTGCAGACACCCTGGGGCTGGGTTTCTCTCTCCTCTTTTTTTGGAGGAGAAGAACAGGGCAGTGGAATTAATTTTTGTTTTTAAGAAACAAAACAGAACTGCCTTTGCACTAAATTAGTGACTTGGACTTTTGCACAGTGAAGACAGGCTACGACACTCTGGATGTCTTGGTGTGAGCACACACTGCAGACTCTAACCAGGACTCTGAACTTCTGCTGAAACCTTGGGGTCAAGGAACATTTCATTGGGTTGTTTTGTCCCCACCCCACCCTTCCCCTTGCTCATTTGGATGTGTCACTTTTCTTAATTCTCTTGCCGCTACCATCTTTGATTAACTTGGGATGTACAGTTTACAATCAGAAAAGAGCAAACATGAATTTTCTTTCTTGGTGGGTTATGCAGAACTTGGGATGTGTGTATATATAAATATATAATATATATAAATATATATAATACTGACTTAAATCAAATTCCCCTGACATACATTTTTTTTAATCTGTGCCAAAAATGTGTTTTCAGAGAAAATCTTATTTTCATACTCAGACTTTGTATTGTCACTCATTTGTATAAGTGTGCTTCGTTACAGCACGGGCCCTACCCCCGCGATTTGGGTGTCTCTTTCACACTCACTCATACACACACAGACACACACACACAGACATGACTGTACAAAAGACTGGCTAATCCCTTCTTCCTGTTACCTTGACCTCTCCCCCCAACTTCCTAACACTTATTAATTTATGAAACTGTTTTTCTCAGCGCAGTTTTGTTTTGTGTGTCCATTGGATTACAAACTTTATTAAAAAATACAAAACAAGTGAAGTGTGAATGTGATTGTCACTTGAGTGGGGAGACCAAGGGTTGCTGGTTTAGGGGGAAAAAAAAAAGAGCCCTCTTGATTTGCTTTCCTCCTTGTCCCCAGTTTGTGTCGGGGACTGATTTTCTTGGATACTTACTCTCCACCCTCAAATACTAATTTCTGTTATGAGATTTTTAATACAGACACCAATCTTGAACCATTCATTGTTTTTCTATGTTGTGTGAGCACCTGTGACATTGCAAGCTCTTGATTGGTTCATAGGTAGCATGGAAGGCACTTCAAATTCGAGTACAGAATACCCTCACCTCCACCCCAAACTCAGAGCCCTCTTAGAGGTGTGCTGTTGTTGTCTGATGCTCCGATAGCTGCCTCCACCTCCATGGGTGGGTGGTCTCCCCACTGTAGCTGAATCTACTACAAGCAGGATGGGAGAAGGCATGGGCAGATGGACACATAGGGACCAAAGAATTAATGGAAAGGGGCAGAAACAGCATCCGCCTCCCAGCCCACAGAGGGGTAAAGGAGCTGCTCCTAGGTTGTGAAATGCTGTGCCCTCCCATCTCTCCATCAAAGCTGCCAACTGCTCCTCCAGGATCCTGCACTAATAGAGCAAATACATGTTCTCAATAGCACTGGCTTGGCCTCAATCCTCAGGCCAGAATTACTGTGGTGGAGTGAGTGCTGAGCCTTCCTGTTTCCCAGGCATAAAAGAACTGGGCCCGTGGCCTGTTGGCTTAGCCTCTGCCTACTTTGCTGCTCTGAAGAGAGAATCTTGAGCTGAGCTCTCACTGTGCTTCCATGGATTTTTGGCCAACATTTGTGGCCAGTGCCTGCTGGCACAGCTTCTTGAACCTTTAGGCAGAGAGAGGGAGCAGGGTCACAGCTGTGCTCCAAGGTATGTAGAGAGGTGGTGGGGACCAAAAGCTGTACGGGTCTGAAACCTCCGAAGAGGAGCTGGAATGGCAGGGCAGGTGAAGCAGACTCTTGAGCCTTACGTGTGCTGCCCTCTCAGGTGATGTGGCTATATCCCAGTCTGTTGGAGGGTGGCCTGGCTTTCCCAAGAGAAGCAGGTCATGCAGAGTATCCTCTGCTCAGGTTACCAGCTCCCAGACCCACCCCTAGGGAGCTGAAGGCAGCATTAGAAAATAATCAAATTTATTCTCTCTAGAGGACAGGGCCACCCCTCTCAGTTCTAGGGTGCCATCCATCCTTAAATAAACAGGAGAGGGATACCTGCTCATTCAGCAGGCGGACATTCAGGGGCACTGGGGGGCATCTCTGCCAGAGCTGGCTGCCCATCAGCCCCATCCCGAGGGCGGAAGACCAGCTCCCCAGCCTGCAGCACCTGCCCAGTGGGCCATGTGCCGCCTGGACCGTACTGCTGGTAGAAATCTGCGTCCGTCTGGAACATGACCAGTGCCTGGGCTGTGTGGATTCGCACGTGCTGCGCCAGACTGTTGGCATCCAGGAACTTGTCCCCACAGTAGTCACAGGCATAGAGGATGTGGGTGTTGGGGTCTGTGGGAGGTGGGGCTGTGGTCAGGATTGGAAGGTCCTGGACTCCACCAGCTTGCACACCCGAGGCGGCCCATCTCACCTTCTTCCTGTACTTGCTTCACAGCTTTGCTGATCTCGGCTTTAAGCACTTCTGTCTCGTCAGCGGTCACTGCAGCCCCCACTGGTACCACTGTGGGCAGAACCAGAAGGACCTAAGGCCAGAGGCTCCCACCTCCTTATTGGCATCCCACAGGACCGATCTTTTTTTTGCAGTCTGCCTGGGCTGGCTGGCAAGCTCTCTCCTCTTTCCCTCTCTCTCCCTTTCTTCCCTCTCTTCCCTCTCCCTCTGTCTCTCTCCCTCACCCCCCCACACCCATTGCCCATTTCTCGCGTGTGCACACAAACACACACACACACACACACACCCACTGCCCGCACCTGTCAGCTGAGTGACAGCTGTTGCTGCCAGTGCCTCCGTGGCCAGTGTGACCATGTCATCAACAGTGACCACGCTGACCTCACCACCCTCCTCTGGCTCCAGGATTTTGATGCCTGCCTTGCCCTGGTGCACAGTCTTCACATGGGAGCGCAAGTTATCCACTCGGTTGAAGCCACGACCACACTTGTCACACAGGTAAGGCTTCTCTCCTGGGGGGGGAGGCAAGGTTCTCTCCTGCCAATGGGGGGGTTAGGGGGGGAGCACCTCAGCTCCAGCCTCCCCAGCCACCCTTTTTATTTACAGTAGGAAGTGCTCTGGGGCGGCCTCCAGAGCTGCACAGAAGACTCGAGTGGTCTCTGCACCTTCTGAAGTCCTAAGAAAATGGGGTCCTCCTTTGAACTTAGTGCTCTCAAGGCCACCTGTCTGTAGCAAGTGCAAGTCTCCAGGGCTGGATCTGGGATTCCTCCCTTCCTCCCATCACGGCCACTAGAGCAAGGGTCAGGACAGGGCTGAAGGGTGGGTACATGCTCACCAGTATGGATGATGATGTGCTTGGACAAGTCCCCGACATTGACGAAGGCCTTACTGCAAACGCTGCACTTGTGAGGCCGGATGTTGTCATGGTGGCGAATGTGATTGGCCAACTGGCTGGACTGGACAAATCTGCAGAGGTGAACAGAAAGCAGCTTGCCCTGAAATGGGGTCAGCGAAGCTGGGCAGGTGGCCTCCTACATCAGCTTCTGGATTGGAGAGGACTCTGGGGAGCCAAGCTGCTCAGTTCCCTGCCAAGGTTGAGATTTGTCTTCTAACCCCTGGGGTGCCTGGGGTCCGGGACAGGGGTGCTCTGGACAGGGGTGACTGGGGGTGGGACAGCACCTCTTGCCACAGCGCTCGCAGACATAAGGCTTCTCCCCAGTGTGCTGGCGGACGTGGGCGATGAGGGAGCTGGCCTGGGTGAAGGCCTTGCCACATATCACACACTGGCAGGGCTTCTCACCTGGGGACAGAGGCAGGAGATGGTGTGGGTGCCAGCTTTTCCCAGGGCACCCAGATTCCCTGTCACTGCTGGCTGTGCTCACCCACCCGTGTGGATCCGGACGTGCCGCTGCAGAGCGCCAGGGTCTGCAAACTGCCGCTGGCAATGGATACACACATAGGGCTTCTCCCCGCTGTGGATCCGGAGGTGCCGCTTAAGGTTCCCTGCAGGGAGACCAAGGGCAGATCTGGCACTAGGGCACCACAGGTGGGTGAGGAGTGGAGAGCGTGTGATCAGCCCAGAGGCCCCACACCTACCTGAGGTGGTAAACTGCTTCCCACACTCTCGACACTTGAGGGGCCCATCTGCGATGTGGATCTTCAGGTGGGCCTTGAGGTTCCCCACCTGTGCCCAGAATTGGGGAGGGAGGAGTGATCATCTGTATTGCCCTAGAGAAATCGCTTCAGGGCCCCCTCAGAGTCCCTCCCACCTGCTGATCCTGGATCCTTTCAGGAGCAGGGGCCGGCTCTATCTTTCCTCAAGGCTGCTGGAATGTTCTAGGTCCAGCCATGAAAGAACCAGCCCACTCCTTTCTGGCCCAGTCTATTTGAACAGCCTGCCCCTCCTGGCTTCCTCGTGCCATGACACCCCAGTCCTAGGAGGCCTCTAGCCTTCTCCCACTGGCCTGTCAGGAGTGCCCTGCCCTCTGAGGCACCGCCTCACATCCCATCCCATTCTCACACCTGATTGAATTTCTTGTCACAGTGAGGGCACTTGTGCTCCTTGTCAGTGTCATGGGTCTCCAAGTGGCGCATCTTGGAGGTGGGGTCGGAGAAGGAGCGGCCACAGTAGTCGCACTGGTAGGGCTTCTCACCACTGTGCACGAGCTGGTGCCTCTTGAGGTTGCCCGAGGTGGTGAACAGCTTGCCACAGTCCTCGCAGCGGTAGCGCGCCTCGCCCGAGTGCCGCTTCTTGTGCAGGTTCAGCAGGCTGATGAGTCGGTAGCTCTTGCCACACTCCTCGCAGCTGTATGGCTTCAGCGGGCTGCCGGTGAGAGGCCACAGGGCAAGGGGATTCGCGGGGTTTCCAGCGGGCTGGGGTAGATAAGGGGAGGAGGCAGCCAGGAGCTGAGGGGCTCGTACCTATGGGTCTTCTCGTGGGCCTTGCAGGCCGCCGGGTCAGAGAAGGCCTTGCTGCACTCGCGGCAGGAGAAGGGCTTCTCACCCGTGTGGATGCGGATGTGCCTCTTGAAGTTCCCTGTGTGCGTGAACTCCTTCCCACAGTCCTGCAGGAGGGAGGCAGTGAGGCGGGGTCCAGCCAGGGCATGTACCCCCGAGGTGGGCACCCCGCAGCCATACCTCGCACTTGTGAATGACAGAGCCGTAGGCCTTGGACTCTGTGCGGTCACCATAAGTGCCTGAGCGCAAGCCCCGGGCCTCGGCGCCCAGCTCCTGCCCCGAGTCTGTGCTCGCAGACTCCTCACTCTCCTCAGGGGCCTCTCCTTTCTCCAGATGTAGCCCTTCTTCCTTGACCACAGTAGACAAGGCTACCTCCTCCTCTTCCTCCTCATGATCCTCTTCTCCTTTCCTGGCTGGCTCTACCTCCATCTCTGTGATGAGAAGGGCAGCACTCATGTGCTGGGGAGGGCAAGCAGGGGCTCCAAAGGGAGGGCTGGGCCATGGTGTCAGAGCGAGAGTCCAGTGGGGAGGTGCTTGCCTCATACACGGCCAATCCGAGTTAGACCGGATCCGAATCAGCACCACATTTGGTCCCACCTCTGTCCATCCCACCCCCCCAGGAGTAAGACCTGACATTGCCAGGTAAGGCCACAAAGCCAAAAAAATCAACAAAAACCAAACCGGAAAAATAAACCAACCAAAAGCAGAGGCAGACAAACCCTAGGCCACGTTAGGCCTGGCATCCCTGCACACATCCCTCTCTGCGGACTTTTGGCAAGAACCCCCCCCCCCCCCACTCCACTTCCCCAGCATTGGCTGGGAAGCACCCCACAGTGCTGGGTACTAGAAGTAGAAGTGTCTGGGCTGGTCAGCAGAGCCAGGAGTGGATGATAAAAGCAGGAAGGTGGATCTGGAGAGGGAGGGCCCTGTGTAGGCCAGGAGCAAAAAGGGCGAACCCAAGAGCTCTGTAGAAGGTACCTTGCTCAGAGCTCTCAGATAAGGCGGCCTCGGCAGCAGCCATGCCACTTGTGGGGTCGGGCTTGGGCTCCACTGGCAGCCGCTCCCGGGGGGCATCGGCCTTCTCTGTCGGCTCCACACCTGTGTTGGGGAGTGTGGGCATCAGCTGAAGGGGGGCACTCTGCCAGGTGCACAGGCCCTGGTGATGGCCACACCTTGGGGCTGGATCAGCACACAACCTGGCACAGGCTGTCTAAGGCCCTTCTCTACTTGAAACAGAGGCTGACAGCTAATGCCAGATGATGCTGGTTACTTGAGCTTGGAGCACCTGGGCTACTCCTTGCAACCCCTCTGCACCCACTCACCGTTGGCCATGCTCTCTGCCTGACCACCTCGCTCCTCCTTGAGCTCCCTGCCTGTGTTGTGGGGGACCCTGTTGCCGGGGGCCTCCAGCTCGCTCACTGCAGTGCACGCAGCCTTGTCCTCTTTGGTTCTCTTGTCAGCTCCTGGAGACAGACAGACAGACCTGCTGTTTCCAGAATTTGCTAGTTCCTCCAAGTCCTCCCCAGGGATGCAGCCTGGTCACAGGATCCCATATGTATCTGGCCCCCAGCTCTCTTTTAATCCCTGGAAATCTATCCAAGACAAGGAACAGAAGGTAGGTAGGTAGGTAGGTAGGTAGTTAGGTAGGTAGGTAGGTAGGGGTGTGTGTGTGTGTGTGTGTGTGTGTGTGTGTGTGTGTGTGTGTGTGTGTGTGTGTGTGTGTAGGGGTGTGTGTGTGTAGGGGTGTGTGTAGGTGTGTGTGTGTGTGTGTGTGGTAGGTAGGGGTGTGTATGGTAGGTAGGGGTGTGCGTGTGTGTGTGTGTGGTAGGTAGGGGTGTGTGTGTGTGTCCGGGATAATAAAAATAACAAGGCTATTGGGGCTCAATGTTCAGCTTTCAGGCATCATGCATAGCTCTCTGGAAAGGCTCCACACAAATCCCACCACCCCGGTCAGCAGTGAGCCTTCTCCAGGTGGTCAGAGGAGGGGCAGTGCAGATGGAGGGGAACATATAAGAGGAATTGCAGGAACTGCGATCCCCATATTCAAGGCCTTGAATCTGGCATGGCTCCCCCATTCTCTGGCAGCAGGTAAAGGGCAGGCAGAAGAGCCCCTCTGGTGGACTGTCCCAGAATTAACTGTGGTGGGTCCAGCACCACAAGACTGAATGTGAAAACTAAGCAAGAGAGATGACAGTGACAAGTGAGGCCCACCAACAGCCAACTGTTCAGGTGCACTCCACCCATTGGCTTACCTCCAATAGCTGGAGCCTCAGAGTTCTCACAAGGGATGGTGTCCCGCTCGTCCAATGACTTAAGAGCATGGCAGGCTATGATGATGTCCTGCATCTGCAGGAAGCTGGCCACAGCGAGCACATCGTCCACATTCTCAGAGCTCAGGCTTAGTTTAGCTGTGTACATAAACTCCAGCACCTGCCCCAGGCCTGCCAAGGACATTCAATGTCATGGACCCACCTCAATGCCGGCCCTGCTGCTCCATACCCCCCCCAAAACTATGAAATACCAGTGTCAAGTTACCATGGCCACCCTAGGAAATTCAGAGCAGTCCAAGGGTCCAAAGGGTGTGACACCAACCCAATATGGAAGTCATAGGCTGTGATGTGCATAATGGAAGGTTTCACACAAGGACAGGGGTATGCATGCCCATCTGGACAGTGCACAGATGGTGTGACCACCTGTCCTATGCACACTCCAAGCAGAGTATGTCAACATTGTCTTTCCTCATGGCTCCAGCTCAGCTGAACCTGATCTCCAAGCCAGTCACCTGACCTCTTTGGATCTTCATTCTCATATTTGTAAAATGGGGTACTTTCACTTTGCCTGACCTTTCTAGTTTGGGAGCCCAAGTCTAGAAGCAATTTCTTCCTCAATCGCAAGGCCTTCCTGACACCTACTACCCCAATTAACACTGGCTTCATCAGAGTGAATAGGGTTGACTTAGTGAAAATGGTTCCAGGTTCCCTCTGTAACTTGTTTGGAGCATTTTATGCTGGTTTTCCCCTGACCAACCCACTCCTAGTCAAAATAGGCCACAAGACGTGTTAAGTACTTGGTACCCACATATGCTTGGCTTGATTCCTGTGTGGGAGCATACCCCAGGTTGAAGGGGCTGCTTCCAGGGGGTCTTGTATGACCCAAGGCTAGCCACACTGCCAGTCCTCAGCCAGTGGGGCTCTGGACCCAATAGGGTACCTGCCGCGTTACTTATGTCCAGGTGCACCACGTCCTTCTGGTCCATGAAGAGCATCTTGAAGTACTCACTGCAGGCTGCCAAAACTGCTTTATGGGCCTTAAAATCCACACCATCCACCACAAAAGTGCAGTCGCACAAAAGTCCCAGCTGCCGCTGCTGATTCAGCTGTTCCAAGACATGCTGGCTGTGCTGGGGGAAATCCATGGCTGGGGAAAGCCCAAGAAGACCCTGGTTAGGCAGAGAAGGGACATACTAGGCCCCAATTTCCAGGCGAGAAATGCAGAGGACTGAAGATTCATGCAAGTCCACAATAAGGCAAAGCACTACAAACAAGACCACCAGGAGTATGGAGGGTTCTAGACTTAAGTCCAGGCAATTCTGAAAATCAAAATGCAGTGCATGGGCTGGAATAATAGTACAGCGGGTAGAATAGAAAAACAATACATGCTTTGTATGTGGACGACCTGTATCCCATCTGGTTCTCTGAGCACCACCAGGAATGATCCCAGAGTGCAAAGTCAGGAGTAACTCCCAAGTAGCACCGAGTGTGTCCTCAACTTTCCCGCTCCCCCCCAAAAAAAACCCACCATCACTAAAACCAAACTAAAAGCACCACAGAACCAATACAGAGATCTTTGGGACTTTGTCAGAACATAAACATCATTGTCAGCATTTCAAACACAGAAACAGCTTAAAGGTTTCTGTTTTATTGTTTGTTTTTTGTTTTGTTTTTTTTTTCTAGGAGAGTGCATGACAAAAATGTTAGAACTGACAATTAGAAGCATCTGGCTTTATGAAAAACTTTATCTTTTGTTTTGATTTCTTGACGGTGAAATAAATGTTTTTGGAGGACTGATGTTATATCCTAGCTATTTTAGGAATCAACCCTTCAGTTGCACCCTTGGTGGGGCTTCTTTGAAAGGCCCCTAAGCACTAGGTAGGATGTGTGTGTGTGGATACAGAGGAAACTATAAAATGTATGTGTGTGTGTATGCTTCTATAGCCTAGGCCACAATCTCTGGGAAAGACTTATTTTTATTTTATTTTACTTTATTTATTGTCTCTTGGACCACTCCTGGCTCTGCACTAAGGAATTACAATCATGGCTGATATAGGAGGCTAAGGATCGAGCGGGATCAGCCTCATGCAAGGCAAGTGCCCTACCCACTAGAATATGCTAAGCCTCCAGAGAAAGGCTTCATGCAATACAATGCAGAAAAATGTCACGGACAGGCAGGCTCATCAGGAAACAGCACAAGCCCTGGCAAAGGAAGTTCCTAAAACTGGTCTCTTCACCCCTTCCCCCTACCACCCAGTACCAGCCTCAGCTGAGAAAAACCAAGCCTGCCCTATAGACCCTACTCCAAAATAAGTGTCCCCTCTCCCAGAAGGTTCCAAAGCTCCATGCCCCTCTAGCCCTGGCCCAAGCACTGGTCACAAGTGCTTGTATCTTTCTTTCTGCTCCTCCGAACCTCTTCTCTGAGGCCCTGGATCTGCCCAGAACTGCCAAGACTGCTCATACCGCTCCCCTGTTACATCAGCCTCTTGAGGATGAGTCACCCCACATGGCTGTGCTGCTGAGGTGACCATGTATGGTTGTCTGGGTGCTGAGCTGCCTCAAAGGCCACACCCTCTCCTCCAAAACCCACCATGGGGTGACTAGAACTTCCAGAGGGTAGGGACTTGGAGGAGGGAATGAGGGAGGGCAGGACCAGTCTTAAGCAGTGCTGTGTTCAGGATACTCCCAGCCCACCCACCCAGGCTGTCCTTCAGCCTCCACAAATGGGCTCCCAGCCAGCACTGCTGCTTGGAACTCTGTTCCACTCACTACGTCTTGTCAGAGCTCTTAAAAGTGTGAGCAGGGAAGGGCCAGAAGCCAGCTTTGGCATGTATCAAGGTGAGGCCTTGCAGCAGCCAAGCCCTGGGTAACTGCTCCAGCACTAAACCAGCAGCCACTCCTTCGAGCTGTGTGCTACCACTACTACTGACAAGGGATCTGACAGAAAGTTCTCTGGCTTTCAAGTCTTGAGAAAAGCACATGCTTAACTTGAGGGACTGCTAACCCCAAAGATTTGGGGAACCTGGAAAAGAATCAATGTCCAACCTATGGGTTAATGGGCTAAGCACCCAAGCTGGGCCACCTCCTTAGGTCAGGGATAAGGGAGTCCCCACCAGGTTCAGAGGGGGACAGAAGAGGCTTAGGCCAAGCCAGCCCAGGAGACTTCTTCCCTTTGCTGAGAAACAGGAACCAGAGCAGATAGGGTGCACCTGCCTCTCAAACACTGGTCCCACCCTCTGACCTGAGGCCCAGGGGCAGAAAGGGGGCACCAGTAGCCAACAGCAGCATCTCCCAGGCTCAACAAGCACCAGTGATGCCTCCCTGAGCCCACACCGAGGTCTATCCATCAGGCTTCTTGGCTGCTGCCTGCTGATAGACAAGCTGTGGGTAGATGGCACTATTGACTCCCAGGGACCCTGCTAGTCATACTAGTGGTAGTTTCCAGGAAAACAGCCCCAAGCCATGGCACCTCCTCCATGCCATAGCCCAACTTAGCTCAGCTCTCCTCAGGGAAGACAGAGGCTGGCAAGGGGAGGCAGGTCCATGGGTGACTGTAGGGAGAGCTTGTCCCTTCTCTAACCTGCAGGAGAGCGGCCATGTTCTTTCCCCCAAATTAATGTCCACACTCTTGCCATGGCGACTGCCCAGAATGTGGGCTCTCCTGCTACATACAAGAGGATCAGCAGGAGGCTGGAGAGATAGCATGGAGGTAGGGCATTTGCCACGCACACAGAAGGACGGTGGTTCTAATCCCAGCATCTCATATGGTCCCCTGAGCCTGCCAGGAGCGATTTCTGGGCGTAGAGCCAGGAGTAAACCCTCAGCGCTGCTGGGTGTGACCCAAAAACCATAAACCAAAAAAACAAACAAACAAACAAAAAAACAGGGTCAGCAGGAAAATGGAGAATCCTTGAGGCAGCCTCCAAAACTGGTCCATGCTAGCAAAATGTAGGAAGAGAAACAACCTTCTGAGATGGGAGGCAGAAAGAGGAACTAAGAGTGAAGAAAAAGAAAATGGCTGCCAGCCCACAGATAAACTAAGTTTAGACAAGTCAATTTTCAGATTAGCCCCCTAGGTGTGGGAGCAGTAAAGGTTCCATCCAATACTCCCACAGGGAAGCTCTAGCACCTCACTTCCCTCCCCCATATGGTAGCTGGAGCTCAGGGACTCTAGGGCTGCCTTCCAGCCAAAAGCTCAAATCCACTAGCTGCTGTCTATTTAAAAAGATCAAAAGTCCCTTAGCTCCCCAAGGAGATGTGGTGAGTAGGGAATTCAGCAGCTTATTCTTTCCTTCATAGGGGCTGCATTAGAACAATATCACGCCCCCTTCTCTAACCTACGTCAGTGCTGGTCTTTAGTGACAGGAAGCCACCCAGATCTGGCTGAGGTTTATGGGCATCAGGGAGTAGTGAGAATATAGGAACAGAGGCGCCTGTCTGCACCCCACGTGGTACACAAGAAGCAGTCAGCAGTCCCAGTAAGTACTGCCAGGGCCAGAGAGATAGTACAACAGGTATCACTTGCCTTGTACACAGCTGACCAGGTTCAATCTCTGGAACTACATATGGTACTCCTAGCCCCACCAGAAAAACTCCCAAGCACAATTAGGAGTCAGCCCTGAGAACTGCAGAGTGTAGCCCCCAACCCTGCCCCACCCCAAAAGTGCACACCCAAATAAAGAATGAATAGCCCTTCAATGTCCTCTCACAGCCAGGTGCCACCCAAACTTACCAGAAAGAAAAAAGAAGTAATAAACTGCTGCTGGTCTAAGTCAGCATTTCATATGGCTCCCTGGGAAGTCCCAGGACATTCCATGGAGGACATAGGTTAGAAATTGTATACAAGGTCAAGGGGTTGGGGGAAGCCTGCAGCTCAAGACTAGAAGACTAAAAGGTATGGGGAGAAGGGCAAAGGAAGGAAACAAAGTTGGAAAAAACATTGAAAACTACCGAACTAAGTCACTGAATTTAGGTGGTTTGTTCACAGTGGAGGAGAATAATCCAGACAGGAAAACCATAGTAAAGAATGATTCACCAAAATAATTCAGTATAGCAGTTCTCTGGACACAGGGAGAGGCCAGCAGGAATCTTCTGAGATATCAGGAACATTGTTTGCTAGCTGGAGCACACCTTGATTGTCATTTAAACTTGGGGTTAAGACACTTTTTCATATGCCTTGTATGCAGCTAATCTGGGGTTCAATCCCTGGCACCATAAATGGTCCCCTTCAAGCAATGCCAGAGCCACCCCTGAGGATGGCCAGGTGTGCACCTCTTAATTAAATAGGTAAAGAAAAAAAAAAAGGGAAATAAAGCAGAAAACAATTAAAAGTACACACTTTGTATACTTAAGAGTTTTCAAAATTGAACAAAGATTAGAAGGAAATGGATTGGTGGATGTTACATTCAGTATATGTGATGATGTGGCACTTTCCAGCCCTGCTCTGGAGGTCTCACACATTGTCCCGTGATCCGGGACATCCAGCACAACTGCAAAAGCAGTGTTTTTGGGGGGTGGGGGAGAGATCTTCAAAAACACACCCATCTCTGTCCTTCCGTTCCAAAACACCTACAAACCACAGACACAGAAAAAGTTCATGAACTTCACATTGCTCTGTCCAGTCAATTCTAATCACAGGCTCCCCTAAATAAGAGGGCACTGTGTGTCTATTGAACAGGCTGAGCCTACAGTGCCAGATGTGGCCTGGCCCATGCTCTAGTTCTAGAAACTAGGAACCTGGTTGATCTGGAAGCCAAGTCACACGATTTCTAAGCCACAGAGATTGGTTGGGCCCAAGTGATACCGCAACAGATATCTCTTGTACACTGCTAACCTGGGTTAGACTAAGAGTACCCTATAAGGTCCCCTGAGTCTGCCAAAAGTGAGCACTGAGCACTGCCATGTGTGGCCTCAAAACGAACAGTAAGCTGTAGGCACTGGCAAGGAGGTTCAGCACCAAAGAGGCAGCAGACGTTCAGGGGCCATGTCAGTGGGATCTGAATCTGATTTCTAGGAACAGGCAGGGTCGAGTTGGGGGGTCATCTCCAGCAGTTTCCCTGCTCTCAGAGTTGGGTGAGGAGAGCTGCCTCCCTCATGGGGTTCTATGAAAGCATTAGGCTGGGGTTATCCTGGCACACCAAATGCCCAACAAACTTGTTACAGAGCGGATGTGCAGATGACAATTTGCAGATATAGATTATATCATCGAGTTTCTACAGGCCCCTGGCCCGTCTATGCTGTGTGCACTCGATAACTGTTCAGTAGCTTGACCTGCTTAGAAGTCGTAACCATGACCCATTACTTTTCAAAATGGAACCTGGGAAAGCCCTGGAGTCCAGCAACCATTAAGAGAGAGAGGAGGGAGGGGTAGCAGGTAAGAACCACACAGCAGTTTTTTCTGCTGGGAAAGCATTTGACATGGTACTGCTACTGGGTCAAAGCCCAAGAGTGCTCCCAGGGAAAGTAGGAGCACCTGCCCCAGAGGCCTAATGGGGCCACAATGCACAGCTCCATCTCACAGACAAATGGGCTCTGTCACAAATGAAACAGGCCCTAGGTCATTAGCAGAGAAGCAGATTGCCCACTCAGCTGCACAGACATAAACCATTACTCCAAGAAACAGAATTGCCTGCTACAAGGAGAGCCTGATGTTGAGATAAGTGTCTTTGGCTCCCCAGAGATGCTGTACCCAATTTTGAGCATGGGCACGGCACAGCCATTTGGTGTCCATGGAACAGGGAGCTCCTGAAAGCAGGTGAAAAGAGCAGCACTGGGATTCTAAGTTGCTTCGAGTTCCTGATTTTCTAGAAATACAGGGGCCGGGCGGTGGCGCTAAAGGTAAGGTGCCTTCCTTGCCTGTGCTAGCCTTGGATGGACCTCGGTTCGATCCCCGGTGTCCCATATGGTCCCCCAAGCCAGGAGCAACTTCTGAGCACATAGCCAGGAGTAACCCCTGAGCATTACCGGGTGTGGCCCAAAAACCAAAAAAAAAAAATACAGGTGACTCCTGGATATGGCTTAGCCCTCCCAAACTCAGGCCAAGGTAATGAAACTGACCTGCCGGTGCCCCATCCCAGCCTGTCCTCAAAAGTGTGACACAGCATAGAAGTGAAACCCAACCAAACATCACCCAGCTCAGTAGACACTGTTCCTAAGCTTGAACTTCACAAACTATTTATTTTATATTTTACCATGGGGAAGGGGGAGGGGGATTGGGCAACACACAGGGCTTATTACTGTTCTGCACTCAGAGATCATTCCCAGGGCTCAAGGGACCATATGGGGAACCAGAGACCTAACTCAGGTCAGCAGCTGCATGTAAGGCAAAATGCACCTGCCTGCTATACTATCTCTTCCATCTCACATACTTTGCTTTTTTTTTTTGGGTGGGGGGCTTGGGCCACACTGGTAGCGCTCAGGGGTTACTCCTGACTCTGCACTCAGAAATCATTCCTGGCAGGCTTGGGGGACCATATGGGATGCTGGGGATTGAACCCAGGTCAGTCCAGGTTGCCTCATGTAAGGCAAACGTTCTAGCACTGTGCTATCACTCTAGCCCCATCTAACTCACTTTTATATAGACCTGGTTCTACTAATCCCATATTCCAAAGCTGCTTACAATAGTATTCTTGGGGCTTGAGAGATAGTAGAACAGAGAAAGCACTTGCCTTGTACACAGCTTACCTGTGCTTGATTCTGGGCCCTACATATGATTCTCCAAGTACTGCCAAGAGTGATCCAAGAGCACAGAGCCTGGAGTAAGCCCTGAGCAGCACTGGGTGATGCCTCCAAACAAAACGTACTACCTTGCAGTATTCCTGCACTCCTGGATAGTACCCCACACACACATACCCCTTAAGAATCACTGTCACCATCTACATATCCAACCAGCCAAGATGCAAAAGATTAGCATTGCTGAGGCTTGTATTATTTTTAGAGACTCTGTTTTTTTTTTTTTTTTTCCTTTTTTGTCTAGGATAGCGTCCTGGTTCTTCAGCCAGAAGTCGCTCCTGGGAGGCTCGTGGGACCATAGGGGAGGTAGGGATTCGAACCACGGTCTGTGTTGGGTCAGATGCGTACACCATAGCCACTCTTAGGTTTGTATTATTTTTAAAACTGTTTTTTTAAGACACTGTTTTTGGGGGAGGGAAATCTAATCTCTGAAAAACATAAAATTAAATTGCAAGCCAGTTTAGAACCTATTCTGCTAAAATTAGCTCAGGTAACCCTTGAAATATGACTCGGTAAATTAAGGGCTTTCTGGGGCCGGAGAGATAGCATGGAGGTAAGGCGTTTGCCTCTCATGCAGGAGGTCATCGGTTCGAATCCCGGCGTCCCATATATGGTCCTCCCGTGCCTGCCAGGAGCAATTTCTGAGCCTGGAGCCAGGAATAACCCCTGAGCACTGCCGGGTGTGACCCAAAAACCACAAAAAAAAAAAAAAAAAAAATTAAGGGCTTTCTATTGAAAGACAGAATGAGAACAAGTGAAACTTGCAGTGTCTGCTCTAATCATCCTCTCCACAGCCTGCTCTAATACCCACTGCAAAAAACCTTTCTGAGCAACATACACACAGCCTGAGATTAAACCCACACTTGTTGTGTACCTTGTCTCTTTTTCACTAGTATTTTTTGAGGTGGAGGTAAGGAAGGGGGAGAAATGAGAACCTACTCCCATCCTCCAGGTAGCGGTTTGCATTATCTGCCCCAGGACACTGTTCTCTAATGTTCACAAACAGCCTGAGGGTGCAGAATAGTACATCCAGTCTTTTTTTTTTTGGTTTTTGGGTCACACCCGGCGGTGCTCAGGGGTTACTCCTGGCTGTCTGCTCAGAAATAGCCCCTGGCAGGCACAGGGGACCATATGGGACACCGGGATTCGAACCAACCACCTTAGGTCCTGGATGGACCAGCTGCTTGCAAGGCAAACACCGCTGTCCTATCTCTCCGGGCCCTCTTTTTTTTTTTTTTTTTTTAATTTTTTAAAATAAATATTTAAGCACTGTGATTACAAGTATGTTTGTAGTTGGGTTTGAGCTATGGCATCCAGTCTTCTTGAGCTAATTTACAACTGCAGGTCAAAATATCCTGAGATCCCTGACAAAAATGTTTCTTGTACTTTTGGAGCTTGCTAACCAAGAAAATAGTAGACAAAACTCACCATGAAAGAAGAATTTCAGAAGCCAGGTGGTGGCGCTAGAGGTAAGGTGCCTGCCTTGCCTGCACTAGCCTTGGATGGACCGTGGTTCGATTCCCCGGCATCCCAAATGGTCCCCCAAGCCAGGAGCGACTTCTGAGCGCATAGCCAGGAGTAACCCCTGAGCATCACTGGGTGTGGCCCAAAAACAAAAAACAAAAAACAAAAAAAAAAAGAATTTCATTCTACAGACCATAATAGCATCTATACACATTACTGAAAGATTTTCACAATATTAAGAAAACCTGTGGTGAGGGGCCGGTGAGGTGGTGCTAGAGGTAAGGTGTCTGTCTGCCTCACAAGCGCTAGCCAAGGAAGGACCACGGTTCAATCCCCCCCCCCCCCCACGTCCCATATGGTCCCCCCAAGCCAGGGGCAATTTCTGAGCGTTTAGCCAGGAGTAAACCCTGAGCATCAACGGTGGCTCCAAAAACCAAAAAGAAAAAGAAAAAGAAAAAGAAAACCTGTGGTAAGATATGGCTGTACCACTTATGACTACTATGTTTTCACTCAGGTTTTTCAGCCCATGCATTAACTAAGAAACAGACACAGGAAAGGGATCAAAGCATTTGCACTAACATTTAAGGAGTGCCTAGACTTTGCTTGTCTTAAGTGCTACTGTATCAGCTCTGAGTCAAGGAGGAAAGTCACTTATGCTGGGAGTGAAGTGGTAGCACAGTGGTAGGGTGTTTCTGTTGCACAGAGCTGACCGAGGATGGATATGGGTTCGATCCCCAGCACCCTAGATGGTCCCCCGAGCCAGGAGTGATTTCTGAGCGCAGAGCCAGGAGTAACCCCTGAATGCCTCTGGGTGTGCCCCCCCCAAAAGAAATGCACATATGTCAGATTTTAAGTGCTGTACAGGGGCTGGAGAGATAGCATGGAGGTAAGGCGTTTGCCTTTCATGCAGAAGGTCATTGGTTGGTCTGATGGCAGTGGTTTATCAGAACTTATTAACGTTAGTATCACAAAAGTTGGTATATAACCCCCCCCCCACACTGCTCAATTTGACCAGAAGGTCATTGGTTCAAATCCCGGCATCCCATATGGTCCCCCAAGCCTGCCAGGAGCGATTTCTGAGCCTGGAGCCAGGAGTAACACCTGAGCGCTGCTGGGTGTGTCCCAAAACCCAAAGTAAATAAATAAATAAATAAATAAATAAATAAATAAATAAATAAATGCTATACAGAAAAACAAAGTTAGCTGATGGGAGAGACAGAGGCTATTTCATATTTAAGACAATGGTCTGAGGCCAGAGTGATAGCACAGTGGGTGGGGTGCTTGTCTTGCACACAGCTGACCCAGGTTCAATCCCTGGCATCCTATAGGGTCTCCAGAGTGCCACCAGGAGTAATCCCTGAATACCAGTGTGTGTGAACCAAAAAGAAAAAAAAAACAACGAAAGGACACACACACACACACACACACACACACACATGCAAAGAAAGAAGAATCAAGATAGATGATCCTGAGGAAGTGACATGTAAGCAAAATACTGTATAAAGTGGCAGAACAAGAGAAGCCTGTGACTGACACAAAAGCACAGGCCCTGAACCCCACCCTCTGGCCCCCACTTATGTGCCTGGAGTGGTAGCAGAGGTCACAGGCAGGTTTCTATTTCTGAAAGGTTCCCTAGTTGCAGTAGCAGTCAGAGGACAAGATCATAAAGCAAAACAAACAAGTTAAAAAGTCCCATGGCACTGGAACCTGGTGAATAATGGGAGAGCTTGGGAGCTGATGCAGGAAGGCTGGGCTGGTGCCCAAAATCTCACACCCATTTACATCTCACACACAAGACACACAAGTGCCCCCCTCCCAACTGCAATATCCTGTAAAGGTTTCTGTACTTTTGGGAGGATGGGGCAGGTACAGGATTGAACCCAGGGCCTCAAGCATATGAAACACTGCTCTACCACAAAGCCTCTTCCTTGAAATATTTTGGGTGTTTATTTGAGGGGGTGGGGTCACATCTGGCAATGCTAAGGCTACTTCCAGCTCTGTGCCTGGGGGTTATTCCTTTGCTTAAGGGGGACCATGCAATATCAGGGATCAAGTCTGGGCCTCCTGCCTAAAAAGCATGTGCTCAGTCTGCATCCCTCCCTCCATCCCTCTTTTTTTTTTTTTTGGTCACACCTGGTGGCATTCAGGGGTTACTCATGACTCTGCACTCAGAAATTGGTCTTGGCAGGCTCGGGGGACCATACGGGATGCCAGGATTTGAACCGCTGTCCATCCTGGATTGGCTACTTGCAAGGCAAACGCCCTGCCACTGTGCTATCGCTCTGGCCCCTTCATCCCTCTTTTCCTTCTAAATTCTCAGTGCCTCTTCTTGGAGAAGCTCAAAATGTCTTAGTAATTGGCTCCTGCAAGAGAAGTTGGGCCATACAGAGTGCACAAAGCCACCAAGCCCGCGGGGACATTCTCTGTCATACATTCCAAAGACAATGACATTTCCAGATACCCTTGAAGAATATAAAGGGGTCCCTCCTGGGACCAAATGAGGGTGTAAAGTGGCTACAGTTTTCATTGGATAGACTTTCTGTGTTACATTTTTACCATCTGCAAACATGGGCTATTAAAAGCTCAAACAAAAACAATAAAAGGAGACAGAAAGAAAATTGTGCGCAAAGCTTGGTTCGTTTCTTTCTATCACAAAACCTTTAAGACATTTTCTGCAAGAAAGACCTCGTGACTGAAACCTCAATTGGGGAAAAAAGAAAACAATAATGTTCTCTTTGGGGAAATGAAGAAAGAGTCATTTGCAACAAGAATGTATCACTTGGGAAAATTTTGTGTGAATTCCTGCAGAGGACACACTGATGAAACCTTGGAACAGCAGTGGGGGGCTTTTTCCAGACACAGCTGGTCCCCTGGCACTGTGATGAAGCCAAGCCTCTCTCCATGGGGACACTGCACACAGCTCTGCAAGCAGCAGCAGGAGGGGGCCTGACACCCCAGCCTTAGCATCCAGTCAACGCCAAGCAAGGAATCTCAGGCAAAAGCATCATGATTTTTTACTCCTGTACAAGGGAGGATAACTTAAAAGGAACCTCAATGCTTTAATCTCAGCCCTATTTTTGAAAACAGATATAAAAAAAAAATCTCATCTAAAAAAAAAGACTTTAGGGGCCTGAGTGTAGGGCATTTGCCTTGCACATGGCCAACCAAGGACGAGCCTGGGTTCAATCCCTGGTATCCCAAATGATCCCCTAAGCCTGCCAGGAGCTATTTCTGAGTGCAGAGCCAGGAGTAACCCCTGAGCACTGCTGAATGTGGCAAAACAAACAAACAAACAAATGAACAGACAAAAAATGCTAACTATTTTAAAAAAATCATTCTTTGATGGATCAGGAGAGAGTTCAAATTACAGAGCACATTATCTGATGTGTTGTAATGCCCTGGGTTCAATTCTCAGTACAGCCTGGCCCCTAAAAAACTGACAACGTCTGACAGCCCAGGGGTAAGGTTCTTGCCTTGCATTTGGGCAACAGTCCCCTGAATAGAATCAGGAGTGCTATAGAAACATAGTTGGGGTGTCCCAACAATACCACCCCGCTAAAAAAAAGGGCAACAATAACAAAATGGCCAATGGTAACGGTCCTGAGAATTGATCTACAGAAATGAATTCACCAAGGGGGTGAAGATGGGTGGGAAGGGAACTTGAGATACTGGTGGAGAGATGTTGACAATCTGCTAGTGGGGGTGGTGTTGGGACACCGTATGCCTAGAACTCTTATTATTCAAAGTAGTGTAAGTCATATGCCTAAATAAAAATTAAAGAAAAACAATATTTCTTTTTATTAAAAAAAAAAAAAAGCCAACACCTTAGAAAAAAAGTACAATGGGGAAGGAAGTTTCCTTGCATATGTCTGACCCTGAACCCCATATGGTCCCTGAACCCTGCCAGAGTAATCCCTAACAGATAAACAAATAAAAAAAACACCCTAGGGGATTAAGAAAGTACAAGCTGTAAATAAATAGTTACAACAGGGGCTGGAGTGACAGTGATAAATTGATTGCTTTGCATGGGCAGCCGACCCAGGATCAATCCCTGACATCCAATATGGTCCCTCTGAGTCTACTAGGAGTGAACCCTTTGTGCAGTCAGGAGTAAGCCCTAACTAAGCACAGCCAGGTGTGGATCAAACCAAAATAAATCACAATAAAAATAGTTACAACATGTTCAACGGATAAGGAATTAGTATTAATTCAAACAGCAAGAAATAGTACAGGAGAAATAATACAGCGGGTAGGATGTTTGCCTTGCATGTGGCCAACCTGGCTTAATCCCTGGCTCTCCATTTGGTCCCCACTAGGAGTGATGCATGAGAGTAGAACTGGGAGTAAGCCCTAAGCACCCTGGGTATGGCCCCCAAACAAAAACAAAAACAAACAAACAAAAAACATGGCACCAGCTAATTAGTATAGGGCTTAAAAAATAAATTGCTGGGGCCGGAGAGATAGCACAATGGCATTTGCCTTGCAAGCAGCTGACCAAGGACCTAAGGTGGATGGTTCGAATCCCGGAGTCCCATATGATCCCCCGTGCCTGCCAGGAGCTATTTCTGAGCAGATAGCCAGGAGTGATCCCTGAGTACTGCTGGGTGTGGCCCAAAAACAAAACAAAACAAACAAAAAATTGCTTGTAGGCAGCCACCTTGATTCAATCCTGGCAGCACATACATATGGTCCCCCCAAGTACTGAGCAAAGAGCCAGGAGTAGCGCCTAAACAGTGGTAGATGTGACCAAACTCTCTAACCCTCCAAAAAAAAAATGAACAAGCAAACAAAAAGTTGGCTAGTTGGCTGGTCAAGTATCTAAGTGGCAGTGTGGAGAGATAAGTTGCTTGGGTAGTATGCAGAAGACCAACCCAGGTTCAACCTCTAGCACTGTTTATGGACTCCTGACTAACACGAGTGATCCCTGAGCACAGCCCACAAAAATTACCATAAAAACACATAAAAATTCAGTATGGGGCCAGAGTGATATTACTACTATGGATAGAGCACTCCCCTTGTAAGTGGCTGTTCTGGGTTTGAACCCCAGCATCTCATATGGTCCCCTAGCATAGCCAGAAGTAATCCCTGAATGCAGGGCCAGGAATAACCCCTGAACATTGGTGGTCCAAAAACTAATAAAAAAAAAAGTTACTCTTAAAATAAAAAGTCACTCAACTCAGCAAAAATCAAAAAATGTAAATCAAAACCAAATGAAGTCTTTTTGAATTTCCTCATTTTGGAAAAAAAAAAAGTTGGCTTCTACTAATACTGTTGTTGGGAGGACATAGAGCAAACAGGACTATGGATAAATGAGGACTGAGAAACCCACTCTGGAAACAACTGGGTTAACTGGTTAGATTAGGGCCACACAACTCCTATGACTCATTGCTGCTCCCAGGTGCTCTCCTGACCCAGCCAGTGCACAGGCCAAGGACCCATCAGAATAGCTGCAAACCCCAGAAAAAAGCCAAAGATTAACCAACAATAGAAAGAACAAAGAAATACAACACAGCAGTACTCATCGGTGAAGATGAAATACAACAATATGACATGATTAATCCATCTCAAGAACGTAAGTTGATCAAAAGATGTAAATCATGCCAAAAACAATAGGATTACACTAAATTCTAGAATATGTAGATTAGGCTCTAGGCACTTGAATGAGGCTGACCCAGCACCATATATGGGTTCCCTGAGCATCAACAGAAGTGATCCCTGAGGAGAGCCAGGAATAAGCCCTGAGCACCGCCATGTACCCAAATTCATGCCCCACTCCCCAAATGCAAAAATGAAACAATACAATTTTTTTTTTTTTTTTTTTTTGGTTTTTGGGCCATACCCGGCGGTGCTCAGGGGTTACTCCTGGCTGTCTGCTCAGAAACAGCTCCTGGCAGGCACGGGGGACCATATGGGACACTGGGATTTGAACCAACCACCTTAGGTCCTGGATTGGCTGCTTGCAAGGCAAACACCGCTGTGCTATCTCTCCGGGCCCTAAACAATACAATTTAACTATACCTGTAAGACTACAAAGAAAGGTGAAAGGATAAGAGCAAAATTCAATCCTTCCCCTGGAGTTAGGCATGGCACAAAAAGTGGGAGACTCTGTCCTAAAGAAGCAGTTAACAGAATCTGAAGTCATAGTACAACATGTAAGGCACTTGCTTTGTACACAGGTGGACTGGGTTCAATCCCCAACAGCCCGTATGGTCCCGGAGCTCACCAGGAATGATTCCGGAACCCAGAGCACAAAGTAACCACTGAGAACACAGGTGTGGCCCAAATACAAAACCAAAACGAAATGGGGGGGAATGTGTAAATGGAGAGATGGGTACATGTCTGTTATTTTGTATCCTTCTACTTTTACAAATTCTTTTATATCCTCAAAGTATTTAACAGTTTATAAAGTGAAACAATGTTCTTTCTGACTTTTCCATCCCTAAGGCAGGAGTGATTTCTGAGCATATCCAGGAGGTAACCCCTGAGTGTCACCTGCTGTGGGCCAAAAACCAAATAAATAAATAAATAAATAAAAATGACTTTTCAACAGTATGTTAAACAATCACATGGGCAGCTGGCAGAGACTTCAAATTAAACCAGGAAAGTCCCTGGAGGGCCCCATCCCCCAACCCCTGGGGTTTAAAGCAGTTCCCAAGCCAGGCTTCTTAACTCTGAAGACCCCCCCACACCCCAAAAAGGCAGAAATTGACCACTTAGATTGCTAGCCTAGGCACTGGAATGTAAGCTAGCTGGAGAGAACAAATCCGACAGCCAGGCCTTTGTAGAGCAGACACAGAGCTGCCCTCCATGTTGTCAAGCACCCAGCAGGCTGCTTCTTGGCCTTCTGCCCTCGCTCAGCTGACACCTCAGAGCCTCTGTGCAAAAGTGAGTGAAGTGCGCATGATTAGTCATGCCCTTTGCCTCTATCCTCTACGTAGGCTCAGTTTAGGAACCATCTCTCTCCAACTTATTATGAGCCAGTATAAACCCAAGAGCCCAAGGCCTGTTTTTTTCTGCAGATCTGTGGGGACTATGTCACTACGGTCAGCAGTGACCCTCAGACTGCTGAGCTTTTGATGCCTGAAAGGGGCTGAGTGCCAGCACCCCACTTGCACAAAACGCTCTCGCCAGTGCAGTCAAATTTGAAATCGCCCACACTGGAGTGCTTATTCTCTGAACACCATTATTATTTCAGTCATTTCAAAATTGTGGTTAGCTCAGGAGTTTGAGCTCCACTGACCATATGCTTTGTGCACAAGATGTTTTTGTTTTCTTTATTAAATCCTAGTTGGGGTGTCCACCATCCAGTACTGTGCTTCTCTGCTAACAGCTCATCTGTGCGCCTGTGTGTCACCTACCTTTGGATCACCATAGCAGGCACCATCCCTTGGGGAACAGCAAGACAGTAGAGAGTAGGTCACATGGTCCAGCTGTTAAACTGCTGCCTGTTTTGCCTTTGTAGCCAACCCTGGCTTAATCCATGACATTTTATATGGTCTCCCAAACACCACCAAGGCTGAATCCTGTCTGAGCAAAGAACTGGGAGAGACCCTCAGCACCCAAACTCATATACATACAGAATACTCTGGAAGGACACATCCCTGTTAGGTTATTCCGAAGGGAAATTGAGGCAGTGTGGCAGGGGTTTTCTGATTTGCATACTTCTTGCATGGATCCCTATACTAAACATTTCTCCCTCAATTCTGTGCACTTTCTTTCTTGCTCCTTGAAAGTGTTCTATCCCCTTCTAAAACAGAACAATGCACGCCACCAATTATGGAGTTGGGAAACAACTAGACACAGTACCTGCATCAGTTCATGAATAATCCCCCTGGAAGAGCTCTTGGGGTGGTCCTTGGTATGCCAGTTTTACAAATGAGCAAACAGAAGCTTAAAGAAATACAGCATTCTGCCACAACTTATGGAAAAAACCACCAAGCCCAAGAATGGCTGACTTCTTACAAGTTAAGTTCAGGCTTCTTTTCTTCTTCTTTTATTTTTTCAGGGATAGGAGAGTAGCACACCTGGCAATGCTCAGGGTTTACTCCTGGCAGGAATTTGAATCCTGGTCAGTTGCATTGCAAGGCAAGCACCGAAAGCGCTGCATTATCATTCTGGTCCCCCAGCAGTTCAGTATTCTAAACAACTGTTTTTTTTTTTTTTTTTTTTTTTTTTTTTTTGGTTTTTGGGTCACACCTGGCAGTGCTCAGGGGTTATTCCTGGCTCCAGGCTCAGAAATTGCTCCTGGCAGGCACAGGGGACCATATGGGGCGCCGGGATTCGAACCGATGACCTCCTGCATGAAAGGCAAACGCCTTACCTCCATGCTATCTCTCCGGCCCCAACAACTGTTTTTTGTTTTGTTTTGTTTTCTGGTTTTTCAGGCCACATCCGTTTGATGCTCAGGGGTTACTCCTGGCTAAGCGCTCAGAAATTGCCCCTGGCTTGGGGGGACCATATGGAACGCCGGGGGAGGTCCTTTCTTGGCTAGCGCTTGCAAGGGAGACACCTTACCTATAGCGCCACCTCTCTGGCCCCTAAACAACTCTTCTTCAACCTCTGGTTGGCAGATGGCCAGTAGCCCATGGAAGTTTCCTTGTGCCGCATCAGAAATTACCTCCACTCCCTAATCCTGTAGCCACTACAAGATTCAGGAGTTACACGAGATAGAGCAAGAGGCCAAATGTCACATGTGAGTCATTCCATGGAAGAATTCTATTTTCCCTGGTACATAGGGGTAAAAAGGTTACTAATGCTGTTCTAACTGCAGGGCTTGTTTTGCTCTGTGAAGCATTTGGCATTATCTGGAGAAATTTCAGACCATATGGAGGTAGGTGGGTGCTACTGGCATCTTTGATGGCACAACTAAAGAACCTAAAGTACAGAAGAGAGCCCTCTCACCACAAAGACCGACCAGTGTCAAATGTCAGGGGTGCCCTCCACAGGAGAAAAAGACAGAGCCAGAGAAACTATTTTCTGACTCAAACTCAGCAATAAACTTCTTCTATACCCTGAATCAGAACCTGTAGGGAGAAAAATCCTCAGGTCCTCCTCTCTTCAATCAAGCACCCTCCAACCCAGTGCCTCACTACAGTTCTTTCCAGCCCCAAGTGCCACTTCCTCTTCAGCCAATCAAGACTGACTCTCCAGCCAGCCAGCAACTGAGCACCTAGCATATGCCTCACACCGATAAAACAGCTACCCAGTTAAAATGCTGCATGGAGCCAGTCTCTGCACATGAAATGCTGTGCATGAAATGTACCCAGGCTAGGAAATTTATGTTTAGTGAGAGAATGTATTGAGCATACCCCAGAGGGGGTTCAAACTCAGCTAGGGGAAGTGGGGGTTTGACATGGTTTTCCAAAAGCATTTGGCCTTAAGAAGATTAAATAAGGGGCCAGAGTGGTAGCACAGCAGGAGGGCATTTGCCTTGCATGTGGCTGAACCAGGACAGACACAGGTTCGATCCCTGGCGTCCTATATGGTCCCCCGAGCCAGGAGTGATTTCTGAGCACAGAGCCAGGAGTACCCCCTGAGTGCCTCTGGGAGTGGTCCAAAACAAAACAAAACAAAACAAAAAAAAAAGGATTAAATAAGCAGCCAGAACCTACCTGCTCCCTCCTGCTTAAAGAATCCTTCACTGAAACTTTCAGGGTATATTCCTGAGAATCCACAACATAACCACCTTTATTTTTGGTTTTGGGGTCACACCCAGCAGTGCTCAGGACTTCCTCCTGTCTCTTGGCTCAGGTGATCATATGGGTACTAGGGATCAAACCTACATCAGCTACAAGCAAGGCAAGTGCCTGTCGGCTATACAACTGCTCCGAGCCCAAACTGGCCATGTTCATTAGGAAGTTTGGTGAAACTCCTGAAAAAGGTTTGTCAGGCACTGTACTCCTTGATCTACTCTACAACGTAGGTCAAGGAAGAACAGAAAACTATAATCCACACAAGATGAAGCCTTCTCTTTGTTTTGGGGCCACCACAGGTGGTGCTCAGAAGCTACTCCCGGCTGTGCTCCAGAGTTGCTCCTAGTAGTGCTCCAGGAAGCTATGTGATGCTCAGGACTAAACGCCTGCTTTCTGCATTCAAAAATATGTGTTTCAGCCTGTTGAGACATCTTCCCAAGTCCAGTTTTAAGTCTCTTTCAAGAACCAGAGATAGCATAACAGGTAGTGGCCTTGTGTACAGCTGACCTAGATTCGATTCCTGGCACCCCAGATGGTTTCTAAGTCCTGTCAGGACTGATCCCTTGGGGGCTGGAGTACAACTGTAGGGCATATGCCTTGTAAGCGGCCAACTCAGGACAGACCCGGGTTTGATCCCGATATCCCATATGGTCCTGAGCCTGCCTGCCAGGAGCGACTTCTGAGCGCAGAGTGTGCCCTCCCCCCCCGCAAAAAAAAGGAGTGATCCCTGAGTATAATAATAATTAGAAATAAGCCCGGAGGGACCAGAGAGATAGCATGAAGGTAGGGCATTTGCCTTCATGCAGAAGGATATTGGTTCAAATCCTGGCATCCCATATGGTCTCCTGAGCCTGCCAGGAGTGATTTCTAAGCGTAGAGCCAGGAGTAACCCCTGAGCACTGCCGGGTGTGACCCAAAAAACAAAAAAAAAAAAGGAAGGAAGGAAGGAAGGAAGGAAGGAAGGAAGGAAGGAAGGAAGGAAGGAAGGAAGGAAGGAAGGAAGGGAGGCAGGGAGGGAAAGAAAGAAAGAAAGAAAGAAAGAAAGAAAGAAAGAAAGAAAGAAAGAAAGAAAGAAAGAAAGAAAGAAAGAAAGAAAGAAAGAAAGAAAGGAAAGAGAGAAAGAGAGAGAAAGAAAAGAAAGAGAGAAAGAAAGAAAGAGAAAGAGGGAGAAAGAAAAGAGAAAGAAATAAAGGAAGGAAGGAAGAAAGGAAGGAAGGAAGGAAGGAAGGAAGGAAGGAAGGAAGGAAGGAAGGAAGGAAAGGGAGGCAGGGAGGGAAAGAAAGAAAGAAAGAAAGAAAGAAAGAAAGAAAGAAAGAAAGAAAGAAAGAAAGAAAGAAAGAAAGAAAGAAAGAAAGAAAGAAAGAAAGAAAGAAAGAAAGAAAGAAAGAAAGAAAGGAAAGAGAGAAAGAAAGAAAGAAATAAAGAGAGAGAGAAAGAGAGAGAAAGAAAGGAAGGAAGGAAGGAAGAAAAGAAAGAAAGAGGGCCCGGAGAGATAGCACAGCGGTGCTAGCCTTGCAAGCAGTCGATCCAGGACCTAAGGTGGTTGGTTCGAATCCCAGTGTCCCATATGGTCCCTCGTGCCTGCCAGGAGCTATTTCTGAGCAGACAGCCAGGAGTAACCTCTGAGCACTGCCGGGTGTGGCCCAAAAACCAAAAAAAAAAAAAAAAGAAAGAAAGAAAGAGAGAGAGAGAGAAAGAGGGAGGGAGGGAGGGAGGGAGGGAGGGAGGGAGGGAGGAAGGGAGGGGGGAGAAAGAAAGAAAGGAAGGAAGGAAGGAAGGAAGGAAGGAAGGAAGGAAGGAAGGAAGAAAGAAAGAAAGAAAGAAAGAAAGAAAGAAAGAAAGAAAGAAAGAAAGAAAGAAAGAAAGAAAGAAAGAAAGAAAGAAAGAAAGAAAGAAAGAAAGAAAGAAAGAAAAGAGAAAAGCCTTGAGCATTGCCAGATGTGGCTTAAAAACAAACAATCTATAGTCAAGACAGACAGTACATGGCTAGGGCACTTGCGTTGCATGCAGCCAACACTAGTTCTATCTCTAGCAGCACACAAGATCCCCAAACCTACCAGGTGTAAGCCCTTGGCCCCCAAACCCAAATAAACCCATCTTCACCTCGTTAGTCTGCACATCTTAGTTTTCTTCTGCTTGTACACCACATGCTTGAGCCAGGGCTCCGGGGTGCTGCTGGGGCTGCTAGTGCTATTTTAGTATCACCTATTGGCTCAGGATCCTGGCCAGAAATGTGGCACTGCCCTGCTACTAGGTCTTTCTCATCTCCTGGTCCAGAGTACCTCAGTGTGTTTCCCATATGTCAGATACCAAAAAAATGCTGATGGCATAAACAAGCCTGGACTCCCAGGACCCAAGTAACAGAAAGTGACCGGAGCCAATACATCTTGCCTTGGGGAGACAGAGCCAGCCCTCTCTCACAACAGAAATAATCCCCCTCTCAAATGACCCACACCCCAGAGCAGTCAGCTTTCCCTCCAGCACGAGGGAATTTGTTCTTTGCTTGTACACCAGATGCTTATGCTGTAGGTCATGTGGCCCCAAAATATGTAACTTCACCCATTTGAATTCAAAATGGCAGGGACTCAAGCTCCCTGCTATCATTCTGCTCCAACGAGAAGGACAGCCTGTTCAATAGCAGACACCCCAGCAGCCTGGCTGTGAGCAGTGCGATTCCGTTCCCAGATGACTTCGTGGAACAGAGCTGCCCAGAGTGGAACAGTGGAACAGCCACACCAACCTGGCCTATTTGGGTGTTAGGGAGTAAGGAATTAACTTTTATTGTTTCAGCCACTCACTGTATTCTTGGGACTGTTCTGTGTTTGTTTTCATTGTTGTTGTTGTGATTGTTTTATTCTGTTCTGTTCGGGGGCCACACACAGTGATGCTTAGGTCTGACTTCTGTCTCTGTGCTCAGGAACCACTGCTGGTGGGGTTCGAGGAACCATGGGGTGCTGGAGATAGATCCTAGGTCAGCTACGTGCAAGGCAAGCACCCTATCTGTCGTACTCTCTCTTGGCCGTGTTGGGGCATTTTGGATGGCACCTAATTAAAATAAGTTATGGCTATTGCACAATGATTGACTTACTTCTGGTCCTAGTTGGGAAAACAAAGCAAAGCCAATGAATCCTGCACCAAAGGAGAATTTTGCCATCACTGCAGTTCTGATAAAAAGGCTGTCCTCAGAGGATGATTTCAATCAGGATGAGCCAAGAGAAAAGAAGGACAAATAAACTGACCCAGAGAGATAGTGAAGCGGTAGGGCATTTGCCTTAGATGCTGAAGGATGGTGGTTCGAATCCCAGCATCCCATATGGTCACCCGAGCCTGCCAGGAGCAATTTCTGAGTGTAGAACCAGGAATAACCCCTGAGCGCTGCCGGGTGTGACCCCCCCCCCCCCAAAAAAAAAGCCTGACCCAGGGTCTGGCTCTTCCTCAAGGGTCATACACATACCTCAGATTTCCAAGTAGCCCAGATTATTCTCTTTTGACAGTTTATCTGCATAAACTCCAGCTTGGCTCGCCTCCTCCAGCACATTACCTGATTCAAAGACACCAAAGTGGAAAATGTGGTTAGAACCAGAAGAGTAACTGTTCCCTATAGCTATTATGCAGCAAACAAATGCAGAGCACCAAGCACAGCGCCTGGCACAGAATAAGTGATTAAGCAATGTTAAGCAAGCCCATTACTGGCCTGTCACAAGCCAGGCAAGGAATTGGACTCCAGGAACACAAAAATGAATAAATTCAGGGACCAAAGTGATAGCACAATGGGGAGGGCATTTGCCTTGCATGCTGCTGACCTGGGTTCAATCCCTGGCATCCCATATAGTCCCCTGAGCCGGCCAAGAGTGCTTCCTGAGCACAGAGCCAGGAGTAATCCCTGGGTGTGGCTCAAAAACAAAAAACAAAAACAAAAACAAATAAATTCAGCCCATACCCTTCTACTGGAAACATCTGCTCAGAGTCAGAGGGAGAATACAGCAAGTAAAGCACCTGCCCAGTTTCAATTCCTAGCATCCCATATGGTCCCCCAAGTACTGTCTGGAGGGATCCCTGAGCACAGAGTCAGGAGTAAGCCCTGAGTACTGCTGCTGGGTGTGGCCCCAAAACAACAACATCCACTCAGTGACAGGCAGAACAGTGATAAGTGGAACTTTTTGTTCATCAACAAAAGGCCTGAGGGCTTTGCACTGCCTTCCAGAAGAAGGGAACCCTGATTAGCTGACCCTGCTCTAACTGAGCACAGCCCCTCTGTCCCACTACCCCAAAGGCCTTTGGGGCATCCACTTCTAGGCCACCACTAGCAGGTGGTGCACACATGGATTTACAACATGTTCGAGCAACATCGCCACCCACATGGAACATTTGCGACAGCCCATAATTCCCTCAACTTAATAATCTTAGCAATTCCCTCAACTAAATAATTCCCTCAACTGAGTATCAGCCCATAATCCCTAACTAAGTAATCAACACATAATTTCCCCCAACTAAGTAATCTTTCTAATGTGTTAATTCTACCTCTAAAACATGGCTCCCAACCCTCTGCCCTAAATCAAACTCAAGGCCACCTTCATTTCTCATCAGGCCCACACATTTTGTTTTTTGTTTTTTTGTTTCTGGGTCACACCCAGCAGTGCTCAGGGATTACTCCTGGCTCTATGCTCAGAAATCGCTCCTGGCAGGCTGGGGGTCGGGGGGACACCATATGGGATGCCCGGATTTGAACCACCGACTTTCTGCATGCAAGGCAAACTCCTTACTTCCATGCTATCTCTCCAGCCCTGAGGACCCACTCTTTTAATATATACTCACAAAACCCTAGTGATCTCTCTATTGCACTCTGGTTCTCACTGGTTTTTTCCTTTAGCTTTTAAAGTCCTACACCAAGTTTAGCCCCTTCCTCAAAGGCTTCAGCCTCCTGCTTTAGTCCTCTCTCCTCAAAGCTGTCGCTAGGTTCAGAACCTGATTCAATGATTACAATATGGACTTCTCCACTTGCTCCCAAACTCCATCTATCACTGAGATTTTTTCCCCTCCCTTTCCTGCCTCCAGTTCTCTAAGCATCCTTTAGGTCTTGGTCTTGGGAAATAAGTCTCCAGCATCCACCCAGAAACATGAAGCTCCTCTGTCTGGGCTTATCTTTCTTTCTTCTGTCTGTTTATCCAGAAGTCCCCTGCAAGTGTCCCTGAAACCGTGAGAGCTGGTGACCAAGCCTAACAGCTATCGACGCACAAGCACTGACTGTGAGCTGCCATCACTTTTACCCCACATCACCTCATTTCATCTTTGGAACTATCTTACAGGAGCTCATGTGTTGAACAGATGAGAAAACTGGGATGGAGAGAGCCAACATGCCGCAAAAGGGCAAAGTTGGCAGGCTGAGCGTGGAGTGGAGGGTTCGGAGCCCGGGCTGAAGCATCACAGCATCCGGCGCGCTTCACTGGGATCGCTCATAAGAATTTCAAGTAGAGGGGGCCGGAGAGATAGACTGCACAGCGGTAGGTAGGGCTACCTGTTTGCCTAGCAAACAGCCGATCCAGGATGAATGGTGCTGGTTCAAATCCCGGCATTCCATAGGGTCCCCCAGGAGTGCCGGACCGGAGCAATTTCTGAGCACTCAGCCAGGAGTAAACCCCTGAGCACTGAAGGTGGTGTGACCCAAAAACCAAAAAATATTATTATTATTATTAATAATAATAATAATAATAATAATAATGTCAAGTAGAGGGGGCCGGAGAGATAAATTGCACAGCGGTAGGTAGTGCATTTGCCTTGTAAACAGCCGATCCAGGATGTACGGTGGTTCGAATCCTGGCATCCCATATGGTCCCCCAGGAGTGCCTGCCAGGAGCGATTTTGAGCGCTGAGCCCGGAGTAACCCCTGAGCGCTGCTGGGTGTGACCCAAAAACCAAAAAAAAAAAAAAATTTTTTTTTTTCAAGTAGAGGGGGCCGGAGAGATAGCACATGGGTAGGACGTTTGCCTTGCACACAGCCGATCCAGGATGAACGATGGGATGGTTCAAATCCCGGCATCCCATATAGTCCCCGGAAAGCCTGCCAGGAGCGATTTCTGAGCGCTGAGCCCGGAGTAACCTCTGAGCGCTACTGGGTGGTGTGACCCAAAAACCAAAAGCCAAAAAAAAAAAAAAAAGAATTTCAAGTAGAGGGGCCTGGAGAGAGAGCCGATTCAGGATGGACGATGATTCAAATCCCGGCATCCCATATAGTCCCTCAGGAGTGTCTGTCAGGAGCGATTTCTGAGCGTAGAGCCAGGAGTAACTCCTGAGCACTGCTGGTATGAAACCCCCCCCCCCAATGAAAAGAATTTCAAGTAAATCAGGTGGAAAAACGAATGAATGAATAAATGAAAAAATCTTGGCTAAGGTTGGGGTCGACTGTCTGCACTGTCCTCACTTCCCAGATCCCAAGAGGCCAGAGCTGTCTGTCTAGCCCCAGCCGGAGGAGGCCAGGAGAGCCCGTCCCCAGCCCCCCGCAGTCACCCCCAGGTCACAGGACGCCCACTCATCGCGCGCGCAGGGTCAAGGGGCGGTGACAGCCGGGCGGTGGAGGCAGGCGGAGGTGCCACCAGCAGGGGTGTCATGCAGCCCGGGGGGCGACTCGTGCTCCCCCTAGCCGGGAAGGAAAGCCAGTCCACCCACTAGCGTCCCCCCAATCCAGTGAGCCCCCACATG
Source organism: Suncus etruscus (assembly GCF_024139225.1). Classification (NCBI taxonomy): domain Eukaryota; kingdom Metazoa; phylum Chordata; class Mammalia; order Eulipotyphla; family Soricidae; genus Suncus; species Suncus etruscus. The sequence goes on along the minus strand of NC_064851.1, from coordinate 21,572,771 downwards.
CTCCAGCCCCGCAAGCAGCCCCAGTCACTTCCCTCCTCCCCTCCCCCACACAACCGTTCCCCCCAGCGTCCCGCCATGCTCCAAATCATTCGCCAACCTTCGTGCGCTTCTCAAAACTTCGCCGATCACCAGCGATCGCCGACCCTCACCTGCCATGTCCCGGATCCCACCGCCCAACGAGGCGCATCACGGCTCCGACAAGGCCAGGGACGGCACTTCGGAGCAGACAAAGGGCGCCGCCATGTTGGAGTCGGGCGGAACCGACCTCTCCGGCTTCAAGCCGGGCACTTCCGGCGCCTGCGCAATGCCCCCGCGCTTGGCTAGCTGCGCAGCACTCCGGCGCATGCGCCTTAGCTAGTTCAGGGTTCTATTTTGCCAGTGTTCCTCTACCATTATTAGAATTGTCCTCATGGTAACCCGTTTCCTTGGTTTATCTGTTCCCAATCTAACAGTCGTTAGATTTCACATGTTCCACCATGACAATATGCCAGGCACTGTGTTCACCGCCTTAAGTGTCGTGGAATCCTCTTACTAATAAAAGTATTAATTCAACACCCTTTGGACCAGAGGGGAAAAAAACAACACTCAGAAAGGGGTAAGTGAAAGGAGAAACTTATGGTTCATTGTCTTAAACCTTACCAGTGGTGAAAATATGAACTGCAGATCCTCTCTGAGCCAAACACTTCACCGTCCCCCTCTATAAGACAATTAATTGTGAGGCTTGCCTGGTGGAATGAGAGACAGGATGTTTAGATATCTCTTACTTAATGAAACATTCTTTCTGAGACCCATTTGCAAATTCTCAGCAACTCTAGGCCATTGGTTATCTTCTCGTGGTTCATGGGGTTTCTTTTCATTTATGACCCTGAATATTTTTTAGGATTCATAAGTTTAGCAACCCTCTTACCATCACCCTGAAATCCTTTACTCTCTTATCCTTTTGTCATGATTTGGTAAGAACTCCAACTCTGGGTGGATTCATCTATTGCATTTCTCTTGACCTGTGCCCAAAAACCAAACACAGTGATATAGACTGCTCTAAAATTTGATGAGCTCTAGTATTAAGTGGAATTCAACAAATGTCTGACAATTAACTACTATTCCTCTCTTTACATTGACCAGAAACCAAAAACTTTAGCAACTATTGATTTCATCCTTTCTTCTACAGGGAAACCATAGCAAATCTGGGAGAAAACCTCTTGTCTTCCTATATTCATTCCCGCTAGAGATAGTCCATTGCAAGCCTGCCTCCTTCACTTCCAGAATTTATATAGATACTTTTTTATTCTCTTTCCTCCCTTAGATATAGAGACCTTAGCTCTTTCATATTCTTTACTTCTTGTAAAAGTTAATTGCTCAAATAGACCACATATAGCTTGATATAGATGAATGGAGGTTACATGTACTCCATGAAAATTTTATTTCCCGGGGCTGGGCGGTGGCGCTGGAGGTAAGGTGCCTGCCTTGCCTGCGCTAGCCTAGGATGGACCGCGGTTCGATCCCCCGGCGTCCCATATGGTCCCCCAAGAAGCCAGGAGCAACTTCTGAGCGCATAGCCAGGAGCAACCCCTGAGCGTCACAGGGTGTGGCCCAAAAACCAAAAAAAAAAAAAAAAAGAAAATTTTATTTCCCACACTTTTAATTACAAATGGGTCTGCCAGTTGTTAAAGGTTTAGAAAGTGAAAGTTAAGGCATTAACTGTTGTTAACTAATTTCTTTGTTTTGGAAACAAACCTCCTTCCATCGGAAGTTCCTTTTTTCTCTATTTTACAATAAAGTTTTCTACATTCTGAAAATAAAAACAAATGATTTTACAGATCTGAAGAGATAGTGCAGGAGTTAAGGCATTTGCTGTACATGCAGCTAATGCTAGTTCAATTCCCAGCACCATATCTGGTCTTCTGAGCATCACCAGGAGTGATCCCTGAACAAGAGCCAAAAGTAAAACCTGAGTATAGCTGGGTGTACTCCACAGCCAAAAAGAATCACAAAGTTCATTTTGTTTGTTTGTTTGTTTTGGGGCCATCCCTGTCTGTGATGCTCATAAGTTACTCCTGGCAGCTCAGAGAACCATATAGGATGCCAGGATTCGAACCACCATTTGTCCTCGATCAGCTGTGCAAAAGGCAAATGCCCTACCGCTGTGCTATCTCTCCGGCCCCAGAATCACAGAATTCTTTTTTTTTTTTTTTTTTTTCCGGTTTTTGGGTCACACCCAGTGGTGCTCAGGGGTTACTCCTTGCTCTATAGTCAGAGATCGCTCCTGGCAGGCTCAGGGGACCATATGAGATGCCGGGATTCAAACCACCGCCCTTCTGCATGCAAGGCAAACACATTACCTCCATGCTATCTCTCTGGACCTAGAATAACAGAATTCTAATGCCTTTGTCAGACCTGATAAACTTAATAATCACTTTTTTGGTGTTTTTTTTGTTTGTTGTTTGTTTTTGTTTTGGGGGGGCCACACCCAGCAACGCTCAGGGGCCACTCCTGGCTATGTACTCAGAAATCGATTCCTGGCTTGGGGGACCATATGGGACTGTGAGGGATCAAACCACGGTCCATCCTAGGTTAGCTATGCAAGGCAGACACCCTACCGCTTGCACCCAAGAATCACTTTTATAATGTCCAGGAAGAGCTAGAGTAATAGCACAAGGGGGAGGGCTCTTGCTTTGCACATGACCAACTTGAGTTGGATCCCCAGCATGCCATATGGTTCCCTTATATCCATCAGGAGTGATTCCTGAACATACAGCTAGAAGTAAGCCCTGAGCACCACTGGGTATGCCCCACCCCACAAAGAAATAGTGATAATGCAAGTGGTAGAGCACATGCCTATTGTACAAAGTGCTGAGTTTGACTCTTGGTGCTGTATGACCCCTGAGCACCACAGGGGTGGCCTTAGTGGCCCCCCAAACATTGCCAGCAACTCAACACTGCTGGGCCTGAGCACCAAACCATTATTGAAAGAAACTGATCCCCACCACCACAGCAACCCTATTAGGTTTGAGCCCAAGGAAAAAAAAGTTATAAAAGGGAGGGAGAATGGAAGAGAGAAGGAAGGATTTAAACTTTTATCTCCAATTTAAAAATAATTTATTTCTCTTACTTTTGGGGGTGGGGTTAGGCCACACCCAGTGGTGCTCAGAGGTTACTCCTGGCTCTGAGCTCAGGAATCACTCCTGGCAGGCTCGGGGAACCATATGGGATGCTGGGGTTTGAACCCGGATCCTTCCCGGGTCAGCCATATGCAAAGCAAACACTCTCTCATTGTGCTATCTCTCCAGCCCCAATGCATTTTTTTAAGGACCATGGTTACAAACATGTTTGTAGTTGGGCTTCAGTCATATCCTCTCCAAATTAAATTCTTGATATCCATAAAGAGAAAGAAAAGAACACAAAACAGCTTTATTAAGTTATAATTTATACAGCATACAATTCACTCTTTTATTTGGGGTCACTCACAGCATTGCTCAGTTCTGGCACTCATCAACTGGACAATCCACATGATAGAGCTGCAGAACATTTTCCTCACTCACCCTCAGAACCCTCCATTAAAAGTCACTTCCTTGGGCCAGTGCGATAGCACAGCAGTAGGGCATTTGCCTTGCACGTGACTGACCCAGGGCAGACCTGGGTTTAATCCCTGGTGTCCCATATGATCTCCCCAGTCAGGGGAAATTTCTGAGTGCATAGCCAGGAGTAACCTCTGTATGTCACCAGATGTGGCCCCAAAAAACAAACAAACAAAAATAATAGTCACACTCGGGATTTACTCCTTGCCCTTTGCTCAGGGATTACTTCAGATGGTGCTTGGGAATACCTATGCAATTCCAGGGATCAAACCTGGTAGGCCACATGCAAGGCAAGTGTTCTCTACCCACTGTTCTTGTCCTCTGGGCACCATGTTAGTGTCTTTTTGATGTCTATTTCCTTTTAATTTTTCATTTTCAAAATAAGGAGAATGTAATACCATTTCCACAGATATCCAGTGAAAGACATCACTAATTTTTAAAAACAAACTATTTTAGAATTGGGGGGGGGTTTACACCCAGTGATACTAAGTACTCCTGACTCCACACAGAAATTACTCCTGGCAGTGCTCAGGGGACCAATTGGGATGCTCAAACATGGGTTGAGCTCATACAAAGCAAACATCTTACCTGCTGTACTATCCAGTTCCCTTAGAATAATTTTAGATTTGGGCCCGGAGAGATAGCACAGTGGCGTTTGCCTTGCAAGCAGCCAATCCAGGACCTAAGGTGGTTGGTTCAAATCCCGGTGTCCCATATGGTCCTCCATGCCTGCCAGGAGCTATTTCTGAGCAGACAGCCGGGAGTAACACCTGAGCACCGCCGGGTGTGGCCCAAAAACCCAAAAAAAAAAAAAAAAAAAAAAAGGGGCCGGGTAGGTGGCGCTGGAGGTAAGGTGTCTGCCTTGCAAGCGCTAGCCAAGGAAGGACCGCGGTTCGATCCCCCGGCGTCCCATATGGTCCACCCAAGCCAGGGGCGATTTCTGAGCACATAGCCAGGAGTAACCCCTGAGCGTCAAACGGGTGTGGCCCAAAAACCAAAAAAAAAAAAAAAAAAAGAATAATTTTAGATTTGCCTTGCACACAACTGACCCAGGTTTGATCCCTTGCACACAATATGGTCCCTCAAGCCCCACCAGGAGTGGTTCCTGAGTACAAAGTCAGGAGTAAATCCTGAGCATTGCCCGGTGTGCCTCCTACAAACAAACAAACAAACAAACAAACAAAATAATAAATGTTTTGGGCTAGGCGATAGCACAGTGGTAGGGCATTTACCTTGCATGAGGCCGACCGGTGCAGACCTAGAGTTGGTCCCTCGAGCCTGCCAGGAGCTATTTCTGAGTGTAGAGCCAGAAGCAAGCCCTGAGCACCACCAGGTATGGCCCAAAACCAAAATAAATAAATAAAATTTAAATAAAATAAGAAATATTTGGGTCGGAGAGATAGCACAGCAGTAAGTAGGGTGTTTGCCTTGCAAGCAGACCCAGGACCAAAGGTGGTTCAAATCCCAGCATTCCACATGGTCTTTCATGCCTGCCAGGAGCAATTTCTGAGCACAGAGCCAGGAGTAACCCCTGAGTGTTGCCAGATGTGACCCCAAAACCAATTTATATATTTAGAGTGGTTGAGAAGTTGCAGACGTTGTTCAGAGAGTTCCTGGACACTCTGCACCAAGTTTCCCTGAAGATCACTATCTGACATGACCAGAAACACTGGTCCACCCTAGGAAATCAACACTGGCATATGTTTATTCAATGCATTCCAAACTGTACCTAATGTCACTGGTCTTTCTGTTTATATCCTCAGTTCTGCTGCAGGATCCCATCCCTCGTCCCCATTGTATTGAATCCTCATGGCTCCTTAGTGTCTTCTGCTCATTCATTTACTCTCTCATGTTTCCTCATCTTGACACTCTGAAGGTTATTGTGCAGGTATTTTGAAGTATGTTGTTTAGTTTGACTTTTCCAGTGCTTTCTTTTTTAAAAACTAATAACAGGTTTGATTCGAAGCCCTAGCACACATGCCAGAGTTAAAGTATGAAGTGCATATCTCGAGAGGGGAGATGTGAATGACATTTATGTGCACATTATGTACATTTATTTACACACATGTGCACCAGTAAAATTACCAGTGCTATGGATTTGGAGGAAAGTGATCAAAGGTATAACGTTTATGATCATAAGCTAAAAACATGAGAGGCACATGCACCCAGTTCCCCTTAATAAAAACAAAACAAGAGGAGAGAGATAGACACAAAATAGTCTAATTCGTCTGTGGGGTTTAAAAATAAATAAATAAATAAATAAATAAAAGACATTATTGTAATAATATCCAGAGACAATAGAGATGAGGGCTGGAAGGACTGGCCCACAATATGAAGCTCACCACAAAGAGTAATGAATGCAGTTAGAGAAATAGCTACGCTAACAACTATGATGACACTGGTAGTGAGTAAGAGAAATAGAATGCCTGTCTCAAATACAGGCAGGAGGTGGGGGAGGAGGAAGATAGAGGGCACTGGTGATGAGAAGGTTGCATTGGTGAAGGGGGGGTTGTACATTTTTATGACTGAAACCTAACTACAAACATGTTTGTAACCATGGTGCTTAAGTAAAGATATTATAAAATAAAAAAATAAAACAAAACAGGGCCCGGAGAGATAGCACAGCGGCGTTTGCCTTGCAAGCAGCCGATCCAGGACCAAGGGTGGTTGGTTCGAATCCCGGTGTCCCATATGGCCCCCCCGTGCCTGCCAGGAGCTATTTCTGAGCAGACAGCCAGGAGTAACCCCTGAGCACTGCCGGGTGTGGCCCAAAAAACCAAAAAAAAAAAAAAAAAAAAAAAAAAAAAAAAACCACCAAAAAACAAAACAAAACATAGAGGCTGCAGAGGCAATGCAAAGGGGAGGGTGCTTGTCTTATTGCAGTGGAGCTGGGTTAATTCCCAGCATTCTATATGGTTCCCCAAGCACCACCAAGAGTGATCCCTAAGCACAGAGGAGTTAGGAGTAAGCCCTGAACAACTAGGCATTTGTCTTGCATGTGGTGCCCAGGTTCAATTCATAGCACTGAATGTGGTGCCCTGAGTACAGCCAGGTGTGGCCCCCAAACAAAACTAAAATAACATCAAAAGTTTATTATTTTGGGGCTAGAGAGATGGTACAGCAGTTAAGGGTGCTTGCCTTGCATGTGGCTGACACAAGTGCAATACTTGGCATTGCATATGGTCCCCAAAGCCCTACCAGGTGTAATTTCTGAAGGCAGAGCCAGGATTAAGTCCTGACCAACCGTAAGTGTGGCTTCAAAAATGTACAAACAAAATACATTGTTTTGCTCTGTTACTTTTGATATCGTCTACCATACCCACAACACTGTCTAGCTACAGTTTTATTTTATTTTGTTTGATTGTATATAATGTATCCATGTTTTATTGTTTCAGTAACAAAGGTCCAGATAGATCAGCCCACAGAAAGTTTCAGTCAAGCTCACCAGGGATTTCACTAGGCCAGAGTCAAATCCAGGCAGAAAGGTTCCCCCTTGGGAAGTCTAGGGGAAAACAGGCCTGGCCTTGCCTGTCCCATTTATTTTATTTATTTAAAATAATTATTTTCGGGGCTGAAGCGACAGCAAAGCGGCTGACCTTGCATGCGGCTGAGCCAGGAAGGAGCTGGGTTTGATCCCCCGGTGTCCCATATGGTCCTCTGAGCCAGGAGCGATTTCTGAGTGCATAGCCAGGAGTAACCCCTGAGCGTCACTGTGTGTGACCCCAAAACCCCCCAAAATAATCATAATGATTTTCTTTTTTTATAATAATTTTCTTGGTTTTGGGGTTACACCCAGTTGTGCTCAAAACTTACTCCTGATTCTGTATTCAGGGATCAGTCCTGGTCATGTTTAGTGGGTCATATGGGATGCCAGGGATCCCATATGACTTAGATCGGCCATGCACCAGACAAATACCCTACCCACTGTCCTATAGCTTAGTTAGGTCTCTGCCTCAGTTTATTAAAGCCACTTGCATTCATTGCTACACAATTCTACCCTCTTTAAGGCCAATGATGTCTCACTGCAGATGTAAAGGCACAGTGAAAAGATGGCCAAGGGCTGAGGCAATGACCCAGTAGCTTGTGAGACAGTGCCTGACTTGAGAGAGGGATGTCATGATTTTAATCCCCAGTAGTACCCACATATACCGAGCCGCATCCTGGCAGGCTCTGCCTGTCTGAAACCCTCTACCTCCCAACAGAGCGAGAATGTGTGTGAGCACCACTGCCGCACCCAAGTGAGCACTGGCTGTACAAGAATGTGCTTGAGCATCACAACTCAGCATGTGCAAATCCCTTATGACGGCAGCAACCATGGTAGGAACAAAGAAAAGTGAAGAGGGAAACATACCAATGCAAAGACGCTGTCTGTGAGCCAATCAGCAGGTCCTCATAAAACACAGTCGGAAAGGACTAGTGGGGAAGAACTAGATAATAGCTGAGGTCTCGGAAACCAACCGGGAATAAGAAGGTTCAAGGCCTGTCCCAAGTCAGGAAGCAGCTGGACGTGGAAGGTCTTGATCAAAGCAATGCCCCCGGTTGCCCCGGGATCAGTTCCTGAGGCTGCTAGTGGAATTCTCTCAGCAGAGTCATCCGGATCCGGTAAGTAGAAAAGGCCTGATCCTCCGGTGGAGACATAGTCAGATCCTGGAAGAGACTGCTGAGAGCAACTCCCCCTGCCACCAGCTAGGCCAAGCGCTGAGACTGCACCATGTTGTCCTCGGAAGAACCCCAGGACAGTAGAACCGGGCCCAAAGTCACTGACCTTGAGACAGAGCTGGCCAGCAGCCCAGGTGAGTGGTCACATAGGGAAATGGGCCTGTAGAAATGACAACAGAGAGGAGCTGGGGAGAGGGCATTCACAGTCCCCTGGGACTGCCAAGATTCCCAAGCAGGCATGCTCCAGTATTTACCAGCACACGGAACTGTCTGAGCCAGTGTCTGGACAGATGCCTGTTATGAAGAGAATAAATCTGCTCATTATTTGAGTCACTAAAAAGTATTTTGTGCGAGGCCAGAGGGATAGTACAGTAAATAAGGTACTTTCCTTGCATGCGCCAACCTGGGTTTTATCTGAAACATCCCATATGGTTCCCTGAGCTCTGCTGGGAGTGATCCCTGGGCACAGAGCCAGGAAGTAAATGCTGAGCACTTTCAGGGGTCACCCAAAAATAAAAATAAAAGAAACAGGCACCAGAGATATAGCACAGTGGTATGACATTTGCCTTGCACGTTACCAACCCAGGACAGACAGTGTTTCGATTCCCAGCATCCCATATGGTCCCCCGGTCTGCCAGGATAGATTTCTGAGTGCAGAGCAAGGAATAACCCCTGAGCAAGTGTGATCCAAAAACAAAAAACAAAACAAACAAAAAAGAAACCAAAAGGGACTGGAGAGTATAGTGAATTTCACGTAGGCAATATGGGTTTGATCCCCAACATCCCATATGGTCTCCAAGCATTGCCAGGTGTAATCCTTGAGTGCAGAGTCAAGAGTAAGCCCTGTTGGAGCAGAGAGATAGTTCATTAGGTAAGGGGTTTGCTTTCTTGCAAACCTGGATTCAATCTCTGGCATCCCATATGGTTCCCCAAGTATTGCCAAGAGTGAATGCTGAGTGCAGAGCTAGGAGTAATCTTTGAACACCACTTGGTGTGGCAAAAAAAATTAATTAATTAAAATAAGCCCTGAGCACTGCTGGATGTGGCCTCAAAACCAAAAAAAGAAAAAGAAACCAAGAACAAGAGAAAGAACAACTAACAAAGCCAACCCCATTCTCTTTCCAAAAAGAGCTCTCCTGTGTCTCATAGGCCTCTTCCCAAGTTGCCCCCACGTCCTATCATCAGAGATCAGAGCAGCCAGAGTCAGGTACACAACAGCTCACTCCTTTTCCAGTGACCTGCTCACCTGTGCTTTCAGTCTCATTTGCCCTGGTGACTCAGTCCATGGTTTCATGCTGTGCTCTTGGCTGTCAGGCCACCAGCATCAAACTCTCCCATGTTGTGACTATTTCTTATTCCTATTTCTTTTGTTGTAGTAGTAGTTGTTTTGTTTTTGGGACACACCCAGCTGCACTTGGGTTAATCCTGGTTCTGCACTCAGAAATCGCTCCTGGCAGGCTCGGGGGGTCACATGGGATGCCAGGGATCGAACCCAAGTCTGTCCTGGGTTGGCAGCATGCAAAGCGAACACCCTACCACTGTGCTATCACTCGGGCCCTCTTATGCCTATTTCTCCCAGAGCTCTTAGTATCGGAAAATCTCCAGAGCTGAGTCCTTGGATGTCTCTCTCGGTGGGCTCCTTGAGGGATGGGAAGTGTGTGTTGGTGTGTGTGTGTGGAGGTACTAGACCTTCTGGAGGTCAAGATTCCAGACTTTTAAATTTTTGTTTAATTGTTTTGTTTTGGAGTCACGTACAGTGGAGTTCAGGACTAACTCCTGACTCTGCACTCAGGGATCACTCCTGGCTGGGCTCAGGGTTACCTTATGAGATGCCAGGGATGAATCTTGGGTTAGTGGCCTGCAAAGCAAGTGCCCTTCCCTCTGTACTATCTCTCAGGTCCCAGGCTATCTCTTGATAAGTGGATGAACTTGTGATTGCACGGAGCTTTATGAAAACACACCCTTTTGTTGCTAACAACAGCTGTTGGTGTTTTCCTTCCTAGGTGGGAAGCCAGCTCCCCATCAGAAGACCCTCCCTTCAGCCAACCTAACATTCCTCTTTGACTGCACTCCGGGGAAAGTGCTCTCACAGCCAGTGCCCCCACTGCGTCCCCAAGCCCCACGTTTGCCCCTGAGGCGAGTCACCCCTCCCATGAAGACCTACCTAGTGTTCTGTGGGGATAATCAGATCTATCACACACAGGAGATTCAAGTGGGTAGGGACCACTTTACACAGGCCATGGAGACCATGAAGCCTGGCAAGGACATGGAAGCCCCAGATCCTCGCCCTGTCACTCCTCCCTGTACGCAGCAGGCCCTTGAAGCCAAGAAGAGCCCCTTGAAGTCTGTGCCACTGAGATGTTCATCCTCAGGTGCAGCCAAGGGCTTGCTCAAAGGGCTTCTCAATTCCTGTTCCTGTGGTAGGGGGCTTGCTAATGGACCGGAAGAGGAGGAAAGCAGGCCAATACCAAAGGCCCAGGGGCTGCACTTCCAGGAGCCCAATTCCTCTTCCCCGGCCCAGCAGAAGTCTTCTGTGCCTAGACATTAGCTGCAGCAAAGGACATGAGCTCTTTCACCAAGGACACATCCAAGGATTTTATTTCCTCCTGCTTTTTCTTCATCAGTCCTTCAGCAGAAGCAAAATAGAGCACCTGTGTTGAAAGAGATTCATTTATTCATGCAACATTCTCTACCAAAAATATATTTATTTATTTATTTTTTATAGGGGCCATGCTAGAGGAGGGGAGGCAGATGGTGTTAGGGAGCGAACTCAGCCTTGTCCAAGCTGGGCACAATCAAGGAGTCATTCTCATGGCCCTGTGTTTTTATATTCATACCATACATTCTCATAGAGCATCTTTGGCATGTGAGTCCTCAGAGACTCAAGGAGACAGCAGTGTTTTCTTTTGAGCTTATGTTTTGAGGGCGGGAGAGATGGGATGGGAGAAGGGTAAAACTAGTAACCACAAAAATAAAGATGATCTTAAAAAGCTATGAAATGTGTTGTGGGGGAACCCAGATGGTGCTGAGACATAAAGGGAGTGGGGCAGTTTTCCTTGGGAAATTGGGAGAGGCCTCCTGGATAGGTAGCAATGAACCGATGATAGAAAAGATAAGGGGCTGGCAATGTGGAAACCCACTTCCCAGGGCCTCGTGACTGATATCTTGCCCTGAAACAGGGATGAAGATGCTCAGAACACACAAGAGGCATTGCACAGGCATCTCAATTCCTGACAAGTGGAGACATCCCAGAAGGGTATGACCCAGGTGGGGAAATTCAAGGATTTAGGCAGGTAGAAGTTAGCCATGCATATGGAAAATAGGGTAACTGCTTCTTAACGGGTATACAGAAGTTCAGAAAGAGAATGGATTATCATGTTAGAACAAACAAATGCAAAAGAAAAATTTGAATTTTGAAAAGTGAATTTTTTTTTTTTTTTTTTTTTTTGGTTTTTGGGCCACACCCGGTGATGCTCAGGGGTTACTCCTGGCTATGCGCTCAGAAGTCGCTCCTGGCTTGGGGGACCATATGGGACGCCGGGGGATTGAACCGCGGTCCGTCCGAGGCTAGCGCAGGCAAGGCAGGCACCTTACCTTTAGCGCCACCGCCCGGCCCCTGAAAAGTGAATTTATTGGAGTAGGAGAAATAATACAGTGAGGAGGGCATTTAGCTGACCTGGTTAGATTTCGGCTCTTCATATAGTCCTTCAAGCCCAGGAAAGGTTTCTGAGCCCAGAGCCAGGAGCAAGCCCTGAGCACTGCTGGGTATGACGCAAAACCAAACAAATAGAAGTTCCAGTCTGGTGGGGGAAGCAAGAGAGGAAGTGACGGCTGCCTTTTTAAATATACTTGTTTATTTTTTTTTCTTTTTGAGCCACAGCCGCTGGTGTTTGGGGGCTACTCCCAGTCAGTCCTGAACTTAGGGTTCATTCGAGGGCCAATGTGGTGCTGGAAATAAACATAGGCAAAACAAAAATGTTTAACCCCTGTCTCTTGCCCTGGCCTAGTTTCTTATAAATAAGGAAACAGAGGGGCTGGAGAGATAGCATGGAGATAAGGCGTTTTGCCTTTCATGCAGAAGGTCATCGGTTCGAATCCTGGCATCCCATATGGTCCCCCGTGCCTGCCAGGAGTAATTTCTGAGCATGGAGCCAGTAACACACTGCCAGGTGTGACCCCAAAACTATTATAATAATAATAATAATAATAATAATAATAATAATAATAATAATAATAATGAAACAGAATAATAATGGTGGTAGAAAAGGATGTCCAGCCCATAGGGAGAAGAGATCAGGGAGGGCTCCTATAGGAGGAACTCTATAAACTAAAATATGATTGGAGGGCCCGGAGAGATAGCACAGCGGCGTTTGCCTTGCAAGCAGCCGATCCAGGATCAAAGGTGGTTGGTTTGAATCGAGGTGTCCCATATGGTCCCCCGTGCCTGCCAGGAGCTATTTCTGAGCACAGCCAGGAGTAACCCCTGAGCACCACCGGGTGTGACCCAAAAAACCAAAAAAAGAAAAAAAATATGATTGGAAAGCCACACAAAGGTGAGGGGGCAAGGTGGGAGAGTACAGGAAAGAGGTCTAGAATCACATTCATTCAATTTGACGTGAGTATTCACTAAATAAACATTTCTTAGGCTTCCAATGTGTGCCAGGTTGTGGGCTAGAACTTGGGAGTAGCAGTGATTAGACAGACAAGACTAGGCCATGAGTGAGTTCAGACCTGAAGAAGTGGCCTGGGACCACATCTTATAAGGCCTTGAAGGCTTTAAGAAGGTATTTAGGATTTATTCAGAAATAGGGATGCTTGGACATGGAGAGTAAATGGTCAGATTGATTTTTAAAAGGGTGCTTTTTCACCAAAGAAGAAACAAAACAAAATAAAATAAAATAAAATAAAATAAAATAAATTTCCTGGGGCTGGAGTGATAGCACAGCGGTAAGGCGTTTGCCTTGCACATGGCTGACCTGGGATGGATTCGGGTTTAATCTCTGGCATCCCATATGGTCCCCCAAGCCTGCCAGGAGAGATTTCTGAGTGCAGAGCCAGGAGTAACCCCTGATTGCTGCAAGGTGTGACCCTAAAAGATATTTTTAAAAAAAGAGAGAGAGAGGGGCCGGAGAGATAGCATGGAGGTAAAGCGTTTGCCTTTCATGCAGGAGGTCATCGGTTCGAATCCCGGCGTCCCATATGGTCTCCCGTGCCTGCCAGGAGCAATTTCTGAGCCTGGAGCCAGGAATAATCCCTGAGCACTGCCTGGGGTGACCCAAAAACCAAAAAAAAAAAAAGAGAGAGAAAAATATTTCTGGGCACTTGCCTTGCACATGGCTGACCTGGGTTTGATTCCTGGCATCCCATTACAGTCTCCCTAGTCCAACAGGAATGATCCCTGAGTACAAAACCAAAGTAATCCTTAAGCATGAGTGGGTGTGACCAAAACTCAAATAAGCAAAAACAATAAGTGAATAAGAGGAATTCCTGAGCTAGAGAAATGTTTTAATGCACTGAGCACATACTTTGCATGGGGGAGGCCTGGACTTGATCCTGGCACTGTACGACTCCCCCCTCCCCCAACCACCACCAGGAGTAACCCCTGAGCACGGACAGATGTAAGCACCGCCCCCACAAAATAACACAAACAAAAAAGAGATTCCTCCTGGAGCTCTGGGGCAGAGTGCCACCCTGAGTATGTAGGACTAAGAGTCAGAGTTTCTGCCACCTTTCCCATATGAGATTAAAGGCTAGCTCGTGCTGTAGGATACCATCATTTTATATTCCAGAGGGCAACCAACACAGTGACATCAAGATGAGAATGGAAGTGAGAAAAAAGAAACCTTCCAGCCTTTCTCTGCTGCAGCCCCAGACCTAAGCATGCTCAGGTTCAGACCAGGTTCACCATCAATATTCTCTGCTGTGGCAAGCAGAAGTCTGGTTGAACCCCAACAAAATCACCAATGCCAACTCAGCTAATCCAGAAACTGACCAAAGATGGGCTTCTGATTCAGAAGTTCAGGAAGGTCCATTCCTGGGTTTGATGTCGGAATAGCACCTTGGACTACTAGAAGGGTCACCTCTGGGCACAGATTGCTCACTGCTCATGCCTGAGTGCCTAAGATGGAAACCTGGAGGAGGAGGAAAATCTTTACCAGCCATTAAAAAGCACCTGGAACTCTAAGACAGGAGACCACATGTATCACAGCTTGAACTTAAAAAGTAAAGGGGACATGCTCAAAACCATGCCAGTATTATAGAATATATCTACCAGGCTGAAACAATCTCCTGGCTGAGAAGTCTGAGAACCTCAAGTCTGAGACTAAGAATGTACCTTGAGATAAGGATGAAGGCTTGAGGCCAAGAAGAAGAAAATCAGTGAGATTCTATCCAGGTGAAAAGAAAAAGATATAGTTCTTTCTCTTGCTCTGGTTTGTTTTCGTTTTGGGGCCACACCAGCAGTACTGGGGGTTACACCAGCTCAGAAATCGCTCCTGGCAGGCTCAGGGGACCATATGGGATGCTGGGAATCAGACCTGGGTCCGTCCTGAGTCGGCTACGTGCAAAGCAAACACCCTATCGCTGTGCTATTGCTCCGGCCCCCTTTCTCTTGTTCTGTATAAAGACCTTCATAATCATTGACCAGTTATTGCATTAAATAATTAGTGATGGATGCTGGATGGAGAAGGATGGAGATGGATGGATTTTTCTCTGCCATCCCAGGCCACGTGGCTCCGCAATCCCCATTCAGCTGGCGGGTCCCAGGTTTAGGTGAACAGCGAATCACTCATCCAGAGACAGGCATCAGGAAGCATCAACTTTATTCATGCCCTATCCACCACATGTGTGGCCTATATCATAACCTTTTAAGCATTTGCTATTCTTAGCTAGCCCTGCATCTTAACTCCTTTCAGCCATCTTCCCTTTGACCTCCATGCTGTCAAAAGACCAAAAAGGTCCCTAATCCCCTGGGTCAAAGGCTTTATCTACCTTTTCCAAGACCCCTCCCAGGAATGGGCGGGGTCTTGCAGGTAAGGACAAGTTACCTAGGAAGAATGGAGGGATGAGGCTTCAGTCATTGAATTAAACAAGACTTCAAGGAAAAAAAGACACCTTCTAGCTCCATGACTAGACAAGTGTGCTAGGGATAACAAGACCTCTTGGGAAATGTGCCCTAGCCGCCTGCACTGAATGCTACTGAAGTCCAGCTGCCTCCCTGCAGAGGGAGCTTGAGAGGGAGGGAGGCCGGAGTTGGTACATGCAGGTTTACACCAGCAGAGGCCGCCATGTCACTAAACTGGAGGAGCAGTTGCTTTCTGGGTGGAGAGGGTAGGGTGTGTGTGTGTGTGTGTGTGTGTGTGTGTGTGTGTGTGTGTGTGTGTGTGTGTGTGTGTGTGTGTGTGTGTGTGTGTGTGTGTGTGTGTGTGTGTGTGTGTGTGTGTGTGTGTGTGTGTGTGTGTGTGTGTGTGTGTGTGTATATGTGTGTTTTTTTTTTTTTTTTTTTTTTTTTTGTACTCTCGGATTGGAAGTCTTTATTCACACTCAAGATTTCAGGTAAAGAACATAATTCATGTCAAGGTTTTCATATCTCACTAAGAAAAGTGCCGCAATCACCGCTTTCCCAGTGATTCCCACTTTCCCAGGAACTTCCTGTGCCTGTTTAATGATTCTGTCTTGTGCTATTATGTCAATATTCTCTTGTAATTATTACATTTTTTTTCATAAACCAAGGAAAATACGTTTTTTAAAAAGTTAAATTTTTGCTCTTATTAATTCTGTATCATATTTACAGCTGAGGAAAAAAAGGTGCTTTAACTGAAGTGTACAATGGTTAAGAATGGCAAATGATACAGTCCACTTGGAGTTTACCCAAAAAATGTATACCAGATAGATAAATAAATAAAACAAGCACTTGGAAAAAGTCCTTTGAAAGCAGGCGGGGGTGTCCCTGTGCCCTCCGCAGAGCTTTTGTTAGGACAGGCCAGATCTGACCAGGGGTTCTGTCGAGAAGCAAACCAGATGCACAAAGAGCAGGAGTGTGGCGCCTGGGAGTGAGGTTTGGGGACTGTGCAGGTGCCTCAGTCCAGGTCTCTCACGCGGCGGCGGATTTCCTCGGTGAAGTCTGAGCACTTGGCATTCCCTCCCAAATCTTTTGTTAAGCTCTTCCCATCCTTGATGGTAGCAAAGCAGGCAGTCTCAATCTTGGCAGCATGGTCGAACAGGCCCATGTGACGCAGCATCATCACAGCGCTGAGCAGGAGGGCCGTGGGATTGGCCATGTCCTTGCCTGCAATGTCGGGGGCTGTGCCGTGGACCGACTCGAAGATGGCCACGCCATTGGCGCCAATGTTCCCGCTGGGTGTCACTCCCAGCCCGCCGATTAGCCCCGCACACAGGTCACTGAGAATGTCTCCATAGAGGTTTGGCATGTGTTTTTTATGTTTTCAGAGTCAAACTTTCATTCTGGGAGGAGAGGGTAGGGTGTATTTGTGTGTGTGTGTGTGTGTGTGTTTGTGTGTGTGTGTGTGCGTTTCATGTTTTCAAACTTTCATTCTGGGTGGAGAGGGTAGGGTGTGTGTGTGTGTGTGTGTGTGTTTCATGTTTTCAGAGTCAAACTTTCATTCTAACCAACATTCCTTTTCTCCAAATAAGGAGGACTTGGATGACACCTTCATCAAATAAATCAGTGTCTACTCAGCCAGGTGCTGAGTCAAGCTCCAAAGCTCTCACTTAAGCCTTTCTTTAGCCCTACTAGCAACTGACCTAAGGTCACAGCAGCAAAGCTGGGTTGAAAGAGAAGTTCTGGGGCCGGTGAGGTGGCGCTAGAGGTAAGGTGTCTGCCTTGCAAGTGCTAGCCACGGAACGAACCGCGGTTCGATCCCCCGGCATCCCATATGGTCCCCCCAAGCCAGGGGCGATTTCTGAGCGCTTAGCCAGGAGTAACCCCTGAGCATCAAACTGGTGTGGCCCAAAAAAACAAACAAAAAACAAAAAAACAAAAAAAAGAAAAGAAAGAGAAGTTTCTTAGGACCCTGGAGAGTTTCATTGGTTCACTAGTTCCTTACACAGCAGAGCCCCAAGTGTGAGTGTGACTCCAAGGCCATAATGGAGTCCTATGTCCAGGGGCACCCCAACCAAGTGTGGGTACACTGTGAGCATGAGTGCTGCAGACAAACATGTGGGCTTGGAGCCAGCACTAACAAGTAGGGGAAAGAAAATTGTGGAATACAGGTGTTGTTTTATGGGGCTTTTGTTTTTGTTTTTGTTTCTTTTTTTGGTGGGGGCATAGCATACTCAGTGGGGCTCAGAAATAAATCCTGGTAGACGAGGGGGACCATAAGGGATACCAAGGATTGAATCTGGGTTGGCATCATACAAGGCAAACCCCTACCTGCTATACTATTGCTCTGGCCCCACAGGAGGTCATTTGACCTCAGGGATTTACCTAAAGATCACATTGTCAGACTGAAGGGAAAAGAAACCCAGAGCCTGGTCTTCACTGAACTGTCCAGCAAAGGTGTGAATAAGCGGATATGTGCAGGCTCCAAGCCATGCTTAACTCAGGATGAAATGTCTCATGCTTTCAAGAGACTGAGACATCTATCTAGGTTTGAAGGCCTGTGTGAGCTGGCAGAGAGTACAGGGTTTGGGCACTTGCTTGCCTTGCATGTGGTTGACCCTGGTTTCAATCCATGGCATCACATGGTCCCCAAGTCTCGTTGAGTACAAAGCACAAAGATGGGAATAGTTCCTGAGTCCAATCACGGGTAGCCTGATTCCTCATCTCCCCATCCCAAAACAAAACAAAAACAAAAACAGAAAAGTAGAAACACAGAAGTGTGAAAGTCAGGAAGTAAAGAAAGGAGTGAGAAATGCAGAAAGCAGCATGTTAGCAGACCCTTCTTTTTTCTTTGGCTCTCTGAGAATAACAGTCCTATTTCATGCATCCCTAGAAAGTCCCCACCCAGTTTAGTGCCCCATGTCCACACTCCTGGGACCTTGGGGAGCTTCCAGCAGAGGGGTGGCCCCAGCTGTGCTGAATGTATACAGCACTCACCTTGTCCAGAGGCCCCTACATGGCCTTACCTTCTTAGACAGAGCCAGGACAGCTTTTCCAGACTCATGACACAACACCACAATTTTATTTTTTATCTTGGTTTTGGGGTCACACACAGTGGTGCTCAGAGTTTACTCCTGGTTCTGGAATTACTTCTGATGGTCTTAGAGGACCTTGTGGGAAGCCAGGGATCGAATCCAGGTCAGCTATATGGAAGGTAAGCATCCTACCCATCCTACTATCACTGCAGCTACAAACCACCAAGTTTTCAGTCTCAGCACTTGTGATTATCCCTAAACATTGTCCTTCTAGTTCCTCATAACCCTGTGAAGGCAGGATCTGGATCTCTGGAGCAGGAAACTTCTGGAGGCCCTTTCACTACTGCCACCTCCAGTGCTTTCACAGCTCTTGGGAGAGGCCAGGGAATTTGCGAATCCAGCAGTGAAGACCCCCAGTACCAGAATAGCTCCAGGCCAAGTGAGTTTTAGAGATGAGGGGCAGTATGGGTGACACTAGTGATATCGGGGTTCAAATATAAATGGAAGAGGAGTAGCTGAGCCCTACTGGCATTTTCAGTCAGTATCCTCCATAAGCTTCAGCCAATGCCCTACCGCTGGGGTGGGGAGGGCAGAGAGATAGCACAGCGGTAGGGCATTTGCCTTGCAAGCAGTGGACCCAGGACCAATGGTGGTTTGAATCCTGGCATCCCATATGGTCTTTGTGCCTACCAGGAGCGATTTCTGAGCACAGAGCCAGGAGTAACTCCTAGCAACTTCTGGGTGTGGCCCAAACCCCCCACCAAATAAGTGGGGGGCCAGAGCTATAACATAGTGGTAGGGCATTCCACTTGCACATGGCCAACCCAGGACCGACCCGGTTTGATTCCTGGCATCCCATATGGTCCCCTGAGCCTGCAAGGAGCGAGTTCTGAGCACAGAGCCAGGAGTAACCCATGAGTTATGGCTCCCAAACAAACAAACAAAAATAACAAAAATAAATAAATAAATAAATAATAAGTGGTAATTTACAGTATGTATGTATATATATATACATATATATATATAGTGGTTTTTGGGTCACACCTGGCAGTGCTCAGGGGTTATTTCTGGCCCCAGGCTCAGAAATTGCTCCTGGCTGGCACAGGGGACCATATGGGATGCCGGGATTCAAACTGATGACCTCCTGCATGAAAGGCAAACGCTCTACTTCCATGCTATCTCTTCGGCCCCATACAGTATCTTTAATAGAACATTATTCAGCTTCTTCTTTCTTGATCAATGATAATATATCTAGAGATAACCGATTTCTTGTATCTCTCAGCTATTACCCATAGTTATTTCTGTGACTTGAGAAACTACAGTCTGTATTGCCTTTGATAGTACTAGCCTTCAAAATATGAGATAACTGTTTATTTTCTGATACCATTATGCAGATCTAAGGTTTCTTCTTCCTTACTTTCATTTTACCTTCCATCTTTCTATCTCCTACTTAAACATTCGTTAAACATAATTTGTGTAAAATACAGACTGAAAAACAAAATAAAGCAATATTAAACCAAAAGATAATAATAAAAATTAAGTGGGTCCGGGAAGGTGGCGCTAGAGGTAAGGTGTCTGCCTTGCAAGCGCTAGCCAAGGAAGGACCGCGGTTCGATCCCCCCGTGTCCCATATGGTCCCCCCAAGCCAGGGGCGATTTCTGAGCACATAGCCAGGAGTAACCCCTGAGCGTCAAATGGGTGTGGCCCAATAAAAATTAAAAAAAAAAATTAAGTGGAGGCTACACCCAGCAGTACATAGGGATTACTTTACTCCTGGTTCTGTGCTCAGAAGTCATTCCTGGCAAGTTCAGGGTGTTACCACACCCCCCATTCTTCGTGTTACCCTACCTACAAGAAAGACCTTCCCATTTCTGGGAGGGGTCTTGGGAAGGTTACAAAGGTTTGGCCTAGGGGGCAAAAGGGGATTTGCATGGATGCAGGATGAAGGAGGAAGCAGAAGGAGATCTCTGAGGGACAAGGTACAATGCAGGGCTGAATAGGAATCCAGCGTAAATGGTTATGATATAGGCCACACATGTTGTCTAGGGCATGAATAAAGCTGATATTTCTTGGAACCTGTCTGTGGATGATTCCTCGCCTCTACTTGAAGCTGCTGACCTGCCGGCTGCAGGGAGTTGGAGACACATGGTGCTGCCATCCAGCTCCTTCCAAAGGGCCTCTTTATTATTTAATTCAACACAGGGGACCATATATAATGCTGGGGATTAAACTCAGATCAGTCACATACAAGGCAAATGCCCAAACCACTGTACTGCTCTGGCCCTTATTTTTTTTTTTTTTTTTTTTTGGTTTTTTGGCCACACCCAGTGATGCTCAGGGGTCACCTTTGGCTATATACTTAGAAATCGCTTCTGGCTTGGGGACCATATGGGACACCAGGATATGGAACAACGGTCCATCCTAGGCTAGCGCTGGCAAGGCAGATGCCTTACTGTTTGTGCCACCGCTCTGGCCCTTTTATTTTTATTTTATTTCCTTTTATTTATTATTCTTTTTTGTTTGTTTGTTTTTGGGTCACACCCTGCAGTGCTCAGGGATTACTCCTGGCTCTATGCTCAGAAATCACCCCTGGCAGGCATAGGGGACCATATGGGATGCCGAATTTAAATCACCATCCTTCTGCATGAAAGGCAAACACCTTACCTCCATGCTATCTCTCCGGCCTCCCTTTTTGTTTTTTATCTTTATTTAAGCACCTTGATTACAAATATAATTGTAGTTGGGTTTCAGTCATAAAAAGAACACCCTCCCAAAAAACAAAACAAAACAAAACAAAACAAAAAAGCACCCCCTTCACCAGTACAACATCCTTATCTTCAAGGTGATGGGAATCTGGCCCTTACTTTTTTTCCTTTCCTTTTTTTTTTTTTTTTGTTTTTGGGTCACATCCGGCAACACTCAGGGGTTACTCCTGGCTCTATGCTCAGAAATCTCTCCTGGCAGGCTAGGGGGACTATATGAGATGTCGGGATTCAAACTGCCGTCCTTCTGCATGCAAGGTAAATGTCTTACCTTCATGCTCTCTCTCCGGCCCCTGGTCCTTACTTTTACATTTTAATTTTTTGTTTGATTTTGAAATCATGCCTTGTAGTGCCTAGGATCAAACCTAGGTCTCGTTCATGCAAAGTATGTGCTGAGACCATTCAGCTATCTCTATGCCTCCACCTTCCATCAAGTAACCTTTTGTTGAAATATTTTCTTTGTAATCCCAGACTAAACTGGTCAGTCTCCTGCACCATTCTGGATGTTGTTGATGAAATCATGGAGCTGGTGGCCATTAGCATAATAGCATAGTGGCTATGGACTAAGCAGTCTTTTTGGAGGAGGGTGGGCCACATCTGTATTCAAGTCTTACTCCTGACTTTGTGCTCAAAACTCATTCCTGCAGGCCAGAGCAATAGCACAGTAGTAAGGCATTTGTCTTGCTCATAGTAGACCTGGGACAAATCTGGGTTCAATTCTCAGCATCCCATATGTCTGCCTGCTAGGAGCAATTTCTGAGCATGGAGCCAAAAGTAACTCTTGGTCACCGCTGGATGTGGCCCAAAAGCCAAAACCAACCAATCAAACACTCCTGGAGGTGCTCCATGTTTACCTATATCTGCTGTGTTTGAGGCAAGTGTATTAACCCCTGGTCTCCCTGGAATCTCTTAATGGTTCTGGAAACGTTTCTCACTTAAGACTACATCTCGGGGCTGAAGAAAAAGCATGGAGGCAAGGCGTGTGCCTTGCGTGCTGAAGGACGGTGGTTTGAATCCCAGCATCCTATATGGTCCCCCGAGCCTGCCAGGAGCAATTTCTGAGCGTAGAGCCAGGAGTAATCCCTGAGCGCTGCCAGGTGTGACTTAAAACCAAAAAAAAAAAAAAAAAAAAAAAAGACTATATCTCAGGGACTGGAGTGATAGCACAGCAGTAGGGTGCATGCCTTGCACATGGCTGACCTGGGATGGACCTGGGTTCAATCTCCGGCATCCCATATGGTCCTCTGAGCATGCCAGGAGTGATATCTGAGTGCAGAGCCAGGAGTAACCTCTGAGCACTGTCAGGTGTGGCCCCAAAACAAAAACAAATCAAAAAGACTACCTCTCAGAATGGTTCCTCCACCTCACTATACTTCTACTTTTCTCTGTCCTGGGGCAGCTTTTGAAAGGGCTTTGGTGGGCCCCAAGAATTACATACAACACCAGCACCAGCTTCCATCAGGGTCTGTGTTCTGGGTGGTCAACTGTAGTAAATTAGCCCTTAGGATAGGCTTGGATGGTGGAGATGGAGGCCTTTGTCCTTAGGCCCCGGCTACGTGGCTCCATCCTCTATTAACCGGCAGGTCATCATCTTCAGGTGGTCTCGGTGGGAATCAGACTCATTCAGACAGGCTTCAGGAGAGATAACATCTTTATTGGCCCTGGCCATCATTTGTGTGGCCTATATCATAACCTATTTAGGCATTTGCTATTCTTAGCTTGCCCTGCATCTTAACTCCTTTCAGCCATCTTTTCTCCAACCTCCATGCTGGCAAAAAACCCTAATCCCTTGGATCAAAGGCCTTATCTAACCTTCCCAAGACCCCTCCCAGGAATGGGCAGGGTCTTGTAGGTAAAGTTACATGTAGTATCCGGGGTGGAGTCACAGTCAACTTCACCATATTTCTCAGATTGTTCTTAGTTGCCTTGAATAGCCACTGTCAGTTGTCATTGTCAATAGCCCATCTTGTAGGGGGATTGGCAAACTCCTCACCCATGCTCTTTAGGCAGGTGGACTTGTTGGGATTGAACAAGGGGCAAGATGGAGGTAGGAGCTGTTGACTAAATCCAGATTCAGGGTGATAGGAAAATTTACTCCCAGGCTTCCTTTGAGCTTTACATGTGATTAAGGTTAAATTGTGGTTAAATTGTGGTTTAACAGCTCTCCCAGTACTCTTTGAATTAAGAAATGTCTTATCCTGGGGTCGGGCGGTGGCGCTAGAGGTAAGGTGCCTGCCTTGTCTGCGCTAGCCTAGGACGGACCGGACCGAGGTTCGATCCCCCGGCGTCCCATATGGTCCCCCAAGCCAGGAGCGACTTCTGAGTGCATAGCCAGGAGTAACCCCTGAGCGTCACTGGGTGTGGCCCAAAAACCAAAAAAAAAAAAAAAATGTCTTATCCTGATGTATTGTTGTAGTGATTGGAAAGTTAGAAACATAAACAGGTAACTAAGCACAGGCAACCAAAGAGACAGAAGTGGGAGCTTAAGAGTCCCATTCTGGGAGCTGGGCTGAGATGAACAGAACAGGAAGAACCTAACCTTCTGTTATTAAGGTGAAAAGGGGAGCAGGGCCATCAAAATTTTTAGTAGATTAGTATATATCTATATGGGACCTAAAGATAAAATATATCCACCTCAACTGTCCCAGTAAGGCCCCCCTCTCGCTATGCCCAAAGTTGTGCCACTCCTGCCTCAATGTACCTCATTGTATTTTCATGACACAACCCCAATCAAGAAACCCCATTCATTTGCTCTTCTCCTTTTTGTTCCACAATTTGTAATGTTGCCAGAAAAATGCCTATAAATGTGCTCTGCACCCCTTTTGGGCTACTATTTCAGGTGATTGCTTAGTTGTGGTTCGTCTTAACATTAAATGATTAAATCTCTTTATTTTCTCATCTAAATATGTTTTTAGTGTGATTGATTTAGTGAATTTCATCACAACTAAAGCACTTTGCAGTCTAGACTGAAGAGAGTTTGAATTTTATAAAAAGGCAAGGCAGGGGTCGGAGAGATAGCATGAAGGTAAGGCGTTTGCCTTGCATTAAGAAGGACAGTGGTTCGAATCCCAGCATCCCATATGGTTCCCTGAGCCTGCCAGGAGTGATTTCTGAGCGTAGAACCAGGATTAACCCCTGAGCACTGCCGGGTATGACCCAAAAACAAAAAATAAACAAACAATGCAATGCAAAGAGATACAGGGGTTAAGGTGCTTGCCTTGTACTCAGCTGGCCTGAGTTTGAGATCCTGGAACCCTGTATGGTCTCCCAGGCACCACTAAGAATGATTCTTGAGTACATAGTCAGGAGTAAACCCTGAACACTGCCAGGTGTGACCCCCAAAATAAAACAGAAACTAAAACCAACAACAACAAAAAAATCCAAGAGGGACCAGGGGATCCTTGGCTGAGCACAGACTTTGTGTAAAGTAAGGGGTCTGAGTTTAGTCCTTTGCACTGCCTGGTTCTCAAGAATGACCAATAGTAATCTCCTAACCACTGTACCAAGGGTAGCCCCTCCCCCCTAGCAATACTGGCTATGGATTTTCCTAAAACTTTTCTGAAATATTTAAGTGGTTTTCATGTTTCTGTGGTTTCAGTTGCCCTTGTCAACCATGCTCCGAAAATATTGTCTCGGTTGTTCCATTTTATTTCTAGTTACTATAGTTCATCTCTTACTCTGCCTGATTTAGAAATTAAATTTTATGTGGGTGTGTGTATAAGGCTGGGTACCTATGGCATTAGGCATCCCTGAAGGTTCTGGAATGTATTCCCTGCAGGCGAAGGGATAGATCACTGCTCCTAATTCTTTTTTTTTTTTTGGTTTTTGGGCCACACCCGTTTGACGCTCAGGGGTTACTCCTGGCTATGCACTCAGAAATCGCCCCTGGCTTGGGGGGACCATATGGGACGCTGGGGGATCGAACCGAGGTCCTTCCTTGGCTAGCGCTTGCAAGGCAGACACCTTACCTCCAGCGCCACCTACCCGGCCCCTACTGCTCCTAATTCTTTTCTCATGTCAGACTTAGGAAGAGCAGGAGGCAGAACAAAAAATCTTCTGCATGCAGTACTGGGGACTGAGACAGACTGGGGAGTGGATGAGATGATGAGGTTGAGGGGAGACAGTTTGGAAGGTAGAAGTTTTTTGTAGGCCAGACCAGGGGCATAGGCAAAGGGTGGGTCTGGCAGAGAAGCCTTCTCTGAGGTCCTGAGCCTGGGTCTTAAACTCTTCTCTGTCTAACTTGTTCTGTGACTCTGGGGTCACATGTCTCCAACATGTTATGAGGAGATTGGGGTAGAGAAGTGAGTAGAGAAGACCAACCAAGTGGTTGGTGAGGTCTTGGAGTCTCCCATTATTAGGCACACACTACCTTCATCCACATTTAACTTTTCTTTGTTTATTTTTGAGTTTTTTTTTTTCAGGGGAGAGTGCGAACGCAGTCCCCCACTACCACAAATTATGCAGTCGAGTTTCCCACATTTGGGGGAATCACAGGGGTCAGCACATCCAGAGTGCAATGGATACGCCTCATCCTGGGAAAACCACCTTCATGATCATGGTATCTCCTCTGCCAGGTAAGTATTATTTTTGAGTTTTAGGTCACACTCAACAATGCTCAGGGATCGGGAAGGAGTGATAGCACAGCAGGTAGGATGTTTGTCTTGCACTTGGCTGACCAGGGACTGACCCAGATTTGATCCCCGGCATCCCATGTGATCCCTGGAGCCTGCCAGGAGAGATTTCTGAGTGCAGAGCCAGGAATAACCCCTGACCGATGCTGGATGTGGCCTAAAAACAAAACCAAAACAAACCAAAACAAAAAACAAAACAAAACAAAACAAAAAAACAAACAAAACAGTGCTCAGGGATCACTCCTAGTGAACTCAAGCGGTCATATGGGGTATAGGAAATCAATCTCAAATGTGCTGTGTGTAAACCAAGCGCCCTACCCAATGTACTATAGCTTTGGCCCCCAAACTGTCCCAGCTCTGCTGGCTCTGTGCTCAGGGCTTACTCCTGGCTGGGCTTGGAAGTGCCAGAGAGTGAACCCAGTTTATCCACATGCAAGGCAAGCGTCTTAATTTTCCTTTAAAGCCAAGACTGGCACATGGCTCTTAGGAGCTGCCTATGACTTTGAGCCAGGAGTGATCCTTTTGTGCAAGACCAGGAATAACCCCTGAACACCCCAGGTTGTAGCCCAAAAACAAAACAAAAAGAAATACTCAGCTTCAGATTTAACCAACATGAACAACTAAAAACCAGAATAATTTATGGTTCTGTTTATTTTTGGGCTACATCCCGTGGTCCTCAAGAGTTACTCCTGGCTCTCCACTCAGGGATCAATCTTGACCAGGTTTGGGGGACCATATGAGGTGCTAGACATTGAACTTGGGCTGCACACAAGTAAAGCATTCTACCCACTTACTATTTATTACTCTAGCCCCCAATTTATGATCTTTCAAAACAATTTTATGTGGTTTGGGACCATATATCCAGAAGTGCTAAGGGCCCTTTCTTGCTCTGTACTCTGTGGATGCACAGGAAATTGGAGTCTGCCAGATGCAAGGCAAACACCCCAACCCTGTGCTATATTTCTGCATCTCCCCTCAAAAATGTTTTTTTTTTTTTTTTTAAAGGAGGAGGTAGAGATGGCATGGAGGAGCGTTTGCCTTTCATGCAGAAGGACGGTGGTTCGAATCCCGGCATCCCATATGGTCCCCCAAGCCTGCCAGGAGCGATTTCTGAGCATGGAGCCAGGAGTAACCCCTGAGCACTGCCGGGTGTGACCCAAAAACCCAAACCCACAAAAAACGGAGGAGGCGAGGCCGGAGTAATAGCACAGTGGTAAGGCATTTGCCTTGCACACGGCCTACCAGGGACGGACCTGGGTTCCATCCCCAGCATGCCATATGGTCCCCAGAGCTTGCCGGGAGTGATTTCTGAGTGCAAGAGTAGGGAGTAATGCCTGAGAATCGTCGGGTGTGGTCCCCAAGTAAAAACAAAACAAAACAAAAACACAAAAGAAAAGGAAAAATAAGCTTCCTGCTTCAAAGGGGAAGACCAGGTTCCCCACCCCTTGAGGGCTCCACCCCTGCCTGGAACTCTCATGGGTCTTTTTCCATCTTTTCTACATCCCTGTGCTAGCTTCAGCTAACCATAAAAGCCCAAAAATATAGAGCCACCTTTATTATGCAGAATAGAAGTGGGGGGAGTGGGTGCCTCAACCCCCCAACCTCCCACCCAGGATGAAGTCTGGCACCTTAGTGCTTTCCAGAGCCAGTGGCAAGAATTCAAATCTTGGGCCAAAGCCAGAATTACTTTGGGTACTGCTAGCCCTTGCTTTCCTCGCTGCAGACAAGGGTTGGATCCTGGGCAACCTATATGGTTCAATGAGCCTGATCGGAAGTAATCCCTGGGGCTGGAGAGATAGTATAGAGGTAAGGCGTTTGCCTTGCATGCAGAAGGTCAGTGGTTCGAATCCCGACATCCCATATGGTCCCCCGAGCCTGCCAGGAGCGATTTCTGAGTGTAGAGCCAGGAGTAACCCCTGAGTGCTGCTGGGAGTGACCCAAAAACAAAAACAAACAAAGTAATCCCTAACCACAGACCCTAAACACTCACCACCACCATCCTACGCACATAACCATGAATATCAAATATGGTACAAAAGCCAAAGATAAACCAGCCTCTGTCACTTGGGGTGACTTGTGACTTGGGGTCACTTGCCTGCCCCCTCTGAATCTTAAGTGCAGGATTGTTGTGGGGAGGAGCAGATTGGCACCCACTGGGGACTCAGTGAATGGGCTGCTATAATTACTCTTACAATTATCCCAGGAGGTTGCAGGGAGGCCCGTCCTAGGCCAGAGCTAAGTTTAGCCTGGAGAGGAGAGGGGTGGGGGGCGCCGGATAACAAAGCGCAGACGCCGGTCCAGGCAGGGGGTGGAGCCTGCAGTGGACACCTCCCCACCCACTTCTTCCTCGGGGTCACCTTGGCTAGAAGGGCCTTCTGACCGGACGTGGCCGGCCGCGGCGGGCACTTGGGGCCCTGGCGCAGCCCCCATCCTCCTCCCAAATGGTCTGGGGGCTGGGGCTGCGGGACTTGGGGGTTGGGGAGCGTCTGGGGCGCTGGGGCTTTTGTGGGGAGGCGGGGGGGGGGGGCGGAATGCCTAAGGGAGCATGGCACCCCCCAGTGGGGGTCGAGGGAGGGGGTGGGTAGAGACGCTGGTCCTGGCCTCCCCCGAGTGCAGTGCGGCTCTGCAAATAGCGCAGTGGAATCCGTGAGTCACCGAGGCTGGAAATACCATGCCCGCTCCCCTCCTCCTGCTGGGCTGCATGGCCTCCGCTTTCATTAGATCCCCATGTGCAGAGCAAGTGGGGTGTGTGCTCTTCTTGACCAGAGAGCATCCCCAGATCTGAATCCAGCAGGTACGCAGACATTTCCAGCCCGGCCAGATCCCTTGGGGCTGTGTGACTTCTTCCAAGTTGTTCAGCCTCTCTGGCCTTGGAGTAGGATGGGATCCGATGTGGCTGTGGTGTCCCTCCTCCTGTGACAGGGCTGGCCACAGGGAGAGAAGGAGCAAGGATTTTCCAGGATAGAGCTCCTAGATTCCTGCCCAGTGGGTGGGGAAGCCCAAGGAAGGGGCCAGAGAACCCCACTTTTCTATGAGGTCTGAGGTTGTTTCCCAGCTATTCCCTGTTTCCAGTATTTTTCCTTTTGTTTTGGGGGCCACACCTACCAAGTTTGACGCTACCCCCAGTGCAGTGCTCGAGGTCACTTCCAGCAGTGTCAGGGGCTAGATGACTATGCAGTGACACACCAGTCGCGCTTAGATATGTTCACATTCTCTAGTCCTTTGAGCTGTCTTTCAGCCCTGGATTATTTTTAAGGGGGAGGCAGGAATTTGGTCACACCAGTGGTGCTCAGGGTACTCTGAGCTTTGTGACCAGGGGTTGTCCTTAACTGTGTTCCCGGAAACTGTATATGGTACCAGAGATCAACAGGGCCCTGCTGTGTACAAGCCTAAACCTCTGCACTCATTCTCACTCTCTCTCTCTCTCTCTCTCTCTCTCTCTCTCTCTCTCTCTCTCTCTCTCTCTCTGCTTCTCCCTCCCTCCTTCTCTCTCTGTTTCTCCCTCCCTCCCTCCCTCTCTCTCTTTGTTTCTTCCTTCCTCCCTCTCCCTCTCTCTGTCTCTGCCTCTCTGTTTCTGTCTCTTTCTGTCTACCCGTCTCTCTCATTTTTTTTGTTTTGTTTATTTGAGAGCTACACCCAATGATGCTCAAGGAGTTACTCCTGGCTCTGAGCTCAGGAATCACTCTTGGTGCTGGGGATGATACCCAAGACAAATATCAAACTCATTGCACTATTGCTCCAGCCTCTGGCCCCATATTTTTAAGAAAGTTTGTCAGCATTTCTTGGGGGACCCTCCTGTCCCCCTGATGTTTCCCAGTTTTGAGAGAACTTCAGCCAGGTGCTCTCCAAATTGTGTGCATCTGTCATTTATTGTGTGTGCAGGAGACAAGGTTAGGATCCTCCCATGCCCATTTTCCCCAAAAATGCCCCAAATAAAAGGGGTGAAAGTGAAAAGGAAAAGGTTCTGCCTCAGCCTCCCATCATGAACCACCACTCCTGTATGTGGGATGCTGAGCTCATGTGGGGCCACAGGGTGTTCTCAGAACAGAGGCAAAATGGCTGCTGCAGGAAGGTGGGGCAGGACACACAGACCAAGAAAGACAGAATAAGGAGAACTATCCTCTGTCACTAATGGGGTGCAGGGGAGAACAGCTCCTCATGTCCCGTCGTCTTCAGTTCCCTGCCCAGAAGCTCCATTTCCCCTATGTGAAAATGGAGATTAGAAATCCAACTTTATAATGTTCTGAGGTGGGCCTTCACCAATGAAGATGCAGAACACCTGAAGGTCGAGTGTTGGTGAACGAGTGTGTGAAAGTTTTGTGTAAGTGGGTGCTTGAGTGTATGTGTGTATGAGTATACGAGTGTGTACATGAATAAGTGTGTGCATGCATTTACATGTGCAGTCAATAGATTCATAGATTAAAGAGGGGAAGATGAAGGGAAAAGAAGGGGAAGGAAGAGGGGAAAGCTTAGCAAGAAGCTGGGGTCCAATCTGGACCTCTAGCCCCATGCATGTTCTACTCTGCCTGACCAGGTGACATGTTCAGTGGCTTTAGCTCAGGGCTTTGGGGAATGGGGAGCAAGGCTTACTCCACCCTTTGCCTGAGGGCTTAGCAGGGGAACAAACAGAAGTTTTGCAGTTTATCACGATCCAGCTGTATTGGAAAAACCCCATCTGTGTGCAGACACATGACCCTGCCCAGACACAGCTGGCTGACCGGCTGGGGGTTTGGAGCTGGGGAGGCTTAAAGGCTGTCATCTCAGGCCTCCTGTGCCCTGGGGACTTCAGTCTAGGTCAAGAGCTGGAACTATCATCTTTCTCAGGCCCAGGGGAACCCCCTGTCTTGTCCTAGTCTGCAGACTCCACAGATCAGATTCGTCTGTCTTGCGGACGATTTGCCAATAGAATCTAGATCTTATCTGTTCCCATTCATCTTCCCCAAAGTGCCATTTCTCAAGAAGTCCCATTCCCCACCCCAATTTCTATTCTAGACTAAGAGAAAAGAGGTAATTTAGGGGAGCTCCTGGGTAAGACAAGGGGGGAATCCTTGGTGTGCTCTGGGCAGAGCCAAAGACCTCTTTGTTTGGGGGATGGTGACCCTCCTGGGGCCTAGGGGTGCTAGGGCCTGGTGTGGGGGTTGAGATGGAAGCTGATCTGGAGGAGCTGGGGAGACTTTTCGGGCAGACCAGCTGGGGACAGGCGAGGGGAGGGAGCAACCGGGCGACCCTCAGATTTTGATCTCTGTCCGGAAGGTCTGCTGGACATGCTCTGTGTGTGGGTGGCGTCGTGCCCGGATGGTGAGGCTTCCGTCCTCCCGCAGGGCAGAAGTCACTGACGTGGGGTCCACGTCATCCGGCAGCTGGCATTTGTGAGCGAAGGTGTTCATGACTGTGCCATCGGCTGCCAGCTGGGGAGGGGCCAGAGGTCAGGGGTCAGGGCAGGTGTATTCCCCCATTCCTGTCTCACTCATTATAGCCGCAGCCCCCATCCCTGGAGGTAACTTTCCTTTAGCCTGACCCCAGCCAGGCTCCCCTGGACAGAAAATTTGGCCAGAGTGGCCAAAGGTTCTGCAGGAATAGGCCCAGAAGTACTTAGAGAAATCAATCGGTCCCAGCAGTATTAGAAGCATATGGGTCCTCAGAAAGAAAGAAAAAGGGCTCAGAGCTAAAGTTGGGGTACCCCAACAACACTACTCTCTGCATAGACTTGGGGACCACTTATGCTCAGTCGTGCTCAGGGATGAACCAGGGCTCCTACATGCAGAGCTGTGCTCAACCCTTTGTTTCATCTCTCCGGTTAAAGGGGACCTCATGAGCCATGAGAAGAGGGCATGGGACAGAGCCATGCCCCCTGGGCACACAGAGACATCAGTGTCCCCGGCAGAGCTGGCCATGGCCCCTCCCTCAGGTCCACCAGCACACAGTGTCCAGAGGAGCAGGGCTGAGTCATAAGCGAGGATGCAGGGTGGCACGTGCCGCCACTGTCCTGGTGCCCAGGGTCCTTGGATTCCTTAGCTGGGGTGCCAAGAGACAGAGCCTGGCCTGTGACAAGCTGCTACCCCGCCAGTGTCTCTGTTCAGGGTGAGCCACACCCCCTCCCACCGCATGGCTTCCCGGGCGCTGGTAAGCACAGTGACCAAAGAATCCTCCGATCTGTGGGTGTGCAGGGGTCCTGGCCAGTCTTGGCCTGATCAAGGTCCTAGGATGGGAGGCTGGCTCAGAAGGGAAGAGGGCTGGCGGGGCTTCATGAGTGGAAACTTCTCTCCACTGTTTTCCAGGGGAACCCTCTCCTGTCCACAGACCCCCAGGGAGAGCTGACTTTACACCACCACCATTTCCCCTCTCATCTACCCAAGGAACACAATTTCCTGGTCCCACAGAGGGTCCCTTTGCAGACCCCCTCCTGAGAAAGAGCCTGGACAGAGGCAGAAATGGGGGTGTCTTGACCCAGGAGATGCCCAACTTGCTCTGGAGGTGGAGCTGGGAAGGAGAGCCCCAGAAAGGACAAGGGCTTGGGAACTTAAAGCTGAGGGTGTCAGCATGCCACCTGGGGTCCAGACGAGGTGGGCTGACTCACCTTCTCTGCCCGCACCTCGATGTGGTTGTTGGATGTGGTGACGATGATATCTTCTGGGGAGAAGTCGCTTACATCCACAGCAAACTCATAGGTGTCTCCCAGAGTCTTGATATGGCCAGGCCCCCCGGGACGGGCTGTGGGGAGGACTGCCGTGAGCTGAGCACAGGGCAGGCTGGTGTCCAGTTCCAGGCTCCAACTCTCAGGGGAAGGGGCTACACCTCCCAGGCACACCTCCCCCTCAGCCACATTTTTTCGCATTCCCTTGGACCCCCCTACCATGGTCCATCTCTGTATGGGGGCAAGGCTGCTCCCAATCCAGAGAGTTTCACAGCCACCCCACACCCCCAGGTCTGGAGCAGGTCATGTATGTCCCCTGAACACTTCATCCTATCTGAACCTCCAGGGTTTTTGGGAGGATCTGGCCCTGGGTCCTAAGCCTGATTCCCAGGCCATTGCTCTTCCTCACAGGCTGTCTGTTCCTGGTCACTTCTTTCCAAGATGCCAAGTGGTACAACCTCTGCTTCTGGTCACATGCCACAGTGCCCCCAGTAGAACTCCCCTACCTGCATATCCCGGCCCCTAAGCCCAGGGCACTTGCCTGGGAAGGCCAGGGGCTCCGAGTGAGGCCTCATGAAGCTGCCAAAATCCTCTGAAAACATGCTTAGGGCCTTCTCCATAGGTGGGTCCTGGGCTGGAAGTGCACGGGAGGAAGCTGAAGAGGAGGAAGCTGAAGAGGAGGAGGAGGAATGGAAACTTCTCTCCGCTCTGAAGGTGGAAGAGGTCCTGTGGCTCATTCACGGGCAGGCAGCCTGCCTGGCCAGGCAGGCAGGCAGGCAGGCAGGCAGAAGTAGACAAGGAGAGGTGTGGGCAGCAGCCTCTGCAGAAGCTGGCAGGGCCCTGAAGGCCGGCACTTTATAAGGCCCTACAGTCCCGGGCTTGGGGCCAGCCCCTTGTCTATCAGCTAAATTTAGGCCTCTTGCCGCTGGCCCAGAGGGGCTGGAAATCTTCTCCAGTGAGTTGGCCCTGCTGACAGACTAACACACACAGGCCTGCAATGATGGCTGAGCTCACAGCCGCATTCCAGGACGATAACTCCAGTCAGACCCTGGGGCCGTCCCACAGACCCCGGGCGTGGCCTTTCTGGGTGCTTAGTCCCTGGAGACCACTTTCTTCTGTCTTGGCCCTCCAGTTCCTACTCTTGGAACTCTTGGTAGGAGGGGTGGGCGATCAGGGTGGATCTTCCCCACTCTGGAGAGATGATGGAAGAACAAGAGCAGGAGGTGAGATGTGAAGGAGGCCAGAGGCCTAGCAGAAATCCTGGCTTGAAGGGAAACAATGTTTCTGACCATTTCTCAGGAAAGATGAGACAGTAGAGCTGAGGGAGAATGTGTAGCTGATTGTCATTTGCTGATTTTCAAAGCTGTTCTCAGGACTGATTAAATCTTCCCCTTTTTGGGGGAGTCACATCTGGCAGCGTTCAGGAGTTACTCCTGGCTCTGTGCTCAGAAATCGCTCCTGGCAGGCTCTAGAGACCATATGGAGTGCCGGGAATCGAACCTGGGTCTGTCCTGGGTAGGCTGCGTGAAGGCAAATGCCCTACCACTGTGCTATTACTCTGGCTCCTGGTTCAGTCTTCTTGAGCTCTTGACCTGGGTCCAGAGGCGTTGCTTCAGGACCTTGGGAAAGAGGGGGCCTTCTGGGCGGTGGTTATTTTGACCTGCCTTCTGGAGCCAACTCCAGCCAGGCTCTCTCTGTTGCCCTCCTCACACTTGGAAGACTTTAATCTTTCCTCTTTACCAAAAGGAAATGGGGGATGGTGGAGAGTGCCCAGTGAGTGCCAGAACCGGGATGCTGATCCTGCTTCCACAGTGGACAGATCCAGAAGTTCCTGAGAGGCCCCTGTCTGGAGCTGCCATCAAGTGGAGAAGCTGGGAAGCCTTTTGGAAGGGTGTTGGAGGGAAGCTCTGCTCTCCCCAGACCCACAGACTTCCTCCTCCCTGGAGATGATTTTCTGAGACACACCCAGGGTTGGGAGGGCCTGCCCTGATGCACCCCAGAAGTGGGCAGGATGGTTGGATGGACCTTGTGATTTTTTTCTGCTGTGTCCTCCCTGCATCACATGGCAGCTCCCAGGCCAGGGGGTCACCTGTGATAGACTGGGGAATCCTGAAGCAGTGAGTTTTCATTTCTTAGGCTCCCACAGAACTTACATCACTGCTGCTGCTGGAGATCTGTGGAGAGGATATAGACTGGTGGCTGAACCAAGGATGGTGGTGGGGTGGTCTGTCACTCCTATGGAGATACCTGGCAGAAAGTAACAGTATGACTGAAGTAGAAAGAGGCTGGGGGCCCACGGGTTGTCACCTGCCAGGACAGGGGAGCCAGCAGCTAAAAGCAGATACGCTGTCACAGTGCGGAGGGCCTGAGTCACCGCTCCTGGACATCAGACCTTGCTCCCCACCCCCACCCCCACCCCTATGCCTCCTCCCCTTCCCCGGTCCCCAAGGCCTCACCCACACATATACTGACTGCACTGGACTCAGAGGCCAGAAGGGACCTCAAAAGGTCATCCAAGTCATTCCTGTCTCGGGCATGCCTGTTCTAGAGCACAGGTCTGTTCCTTCCCTTGTATCCTAAGCCTGTTGGAGCATCCATTCACTTTGGGGACTTGAAATGGGGCCTGGGTCATACTTGGCTATGCTCAAGGACCCTTTTTTTGCTCTGTTCTCAGTGCTCAGGAGACCAAATGTGGTTCTGGGGATGGAACCAATAATAGTCACATGCAAGGCAAGTACTGTCCTATCTCTCAGGGAAAGACTTTGTGCACAAAGTCTGGAAGACTTTGAAAGACTTTTCCCTGATTCTGATGTGTGTGGTCTTGGGAAGGGTCTTTGAAGCTGTAATTCTCAGCTTCCTGTTCAGCCAGCCAGCATTCAGCAAACTTCTGTGACTCAGCAGGTATTTCCGGAATGTCCATCTTGTACCAGGCTCTGTAGTTAGATCTAGGGGGGGCCTCTTGCTGGAGAGTCCTTTATGCCTCATGCCTCTCCTTATTGGACACAGAGGAGGGGGAGGCTCTGAGGAGTGGTGAGGGGCAGTGAGGGGCATAAAGTTCTATTAGCTGCCCATCTAGCTGCTGCTGGATCTGTTGTTGGGGAGGGAGGGATTGGGGGCTGATGAGTGAGGTCAAAGGCTTGGGAGGGCTTATCAGGGGCTTGTCCCAGAGATGTGTCTCCTTGCTACCCACTTCTGTGTCCTCAGGACCCCCGGCAGGGTGTGAGGGTGTGGACATGCTGTACGTCTGGCCAGCCACAGGCGACAATGGGATTGTGCTGGCAGCAGCCCCAGGCTTGAGACGGGTCTGTGATGTTAACAGAGAAACTGGCTGCCTTGTTCCCACACAGATGACAGGGTGGGTTGCTGAAACGTTGTATGTGTCTGTCCCAACCCCAATGCCCTCTACCAGCCCCACCCCACGCTCCTATTTTTGACTTGACTTGGACTAACTTTGACTGGCATCAATGGGCAGAGGGTGGCTCAGACGACCGGAGTTTATTTATTTTTTTCAGGACTGGGGATCAAATGCAGAGCCTTATCTCTGCAAGGTGGATGCTCTACCACTGAGATCCATTCCTGGCCAAAGACAAAGGAGCCTCATGGTTTTCAGAAGGAAGATCTTTGGCGTAGAGAAGGAGGATGGTTGCCCTGAATCTCTGGCTGGAATTTTCCCCAGATGGCATTAGGCAGAAATCCTCTGCATTGTGCATGAATTCTTGCCCTGATTGATGGAATCAGAGGAACCAGAAGAAATCTGCGGAAAGTCACATATCAAATTCGTTTTTTTTTTTTTTTTTTTGGTTTTTGGGCCACACCCTGGGACGCTCAGGGGTTACTCCTGGCTATGCGCTCAGAAGTTGCTCCTGGCTTCTTGGGGGACCATATGGGACACCGGGGGATCGAACCGCGGTCCGTCCTAGGCTAGCGCAGGCAAGGCAGGCACCTTACCTCCAGCGCCACCGCCCGGCCCCTCATATCAAATTCGTGATCAGCACCTGC
Source organism: Suncus etruscus (assembly GCF_024139225.1). Taxonomy (NCBI): domain Eukaryota; kingdom Metazoa; phylum Chordata; class Mammalia; order Eulipotyphla; family Soricidae; genus Suncus; species Suncus etruscus. The sequence goes on along the minus strand of NC_064851.1, from coordinate 21,536,416 downwards.
TGTATGTCCATAGGGGAGTGACTAGAACTCTCTGATCTTTCACTTTACTTTTTGTTTGTTTAATTTTGGACCACATATGGCAGTGCTCGTGACCTACTCCTGGATCTGCACTTAGGAATCACTGCTGGTGGGTCTCAGGAGACCATATGGGGAATAGAACCCAGTTCAATCAGATGCAAGGCAAATGCTCTACCTGCTGTATTATTTCTCCAGCCCCAATCCTTCACTTTTCACCCAAGAAATGGTGATGTCATTCCTGACTCATGACAAGGTGGGAGGGGAGTAGGGAGGGGCAGATAGTGGCAGAAACTAACTGGGCAGTAGATGTCAGGCATCTGAACAGGCATGTGACAAGGATTCGTTCCCTAGTGTCTATGTCCTTAACCTGTGTTGGGGCAGGACAAAATAGAAATTACCCAAGTCATGAGCAGAGCCACTGCCCTTTGGGTACTTGAGTTTGAGGCAGTTTTCTGAGGCTGGAAGGGCTGAACAGTCTCAGTTCCTTTCTGGCTTCCTGCCCCACCTGGGAACATGGGGCTAGCTAGGTGCAGGCTTGTAGCTGGGCAGCTCTATGTGGGCATCAGCTCTATAGTTTTGGCCTCCATGGCCATTGATCAGCAACCTTGCTGTTTGTTTGGTTTTGGTTTTGGGCCACACCCAGTGGTGCTCAGGGGTGACTCCTGGCTCTGCGCTCAGAAATCGCTCCTGGCAGGCTGTGGGGACCATATGGGATGCCGGGGATTGAACCTAGGTCCGTCCCAGGTTGGCAGCATGCAAGACAAACTTCCTACCACTGTGCTATTGCTCTGGCCCTGCAACCTTACTTTTGGAACCCCACATCTCTCAAACAGAACCACTGAGGGGCCAGAGTGGCAGTATAGGGGGTAGGAGTTTTGAAAGGATCAGAGAGCTGTTCAATGACACCAAGACTAAAAGTTCATGCAAAAGCAAGGGGTTTATTGTTCAAGCATATATGCATGGGCACCCAGGATTGAGGCTGAGAGCCCTGATCACAAATTCAGCAGTTCTTTTATAACACTTCAGTACAATGGAAAACCTACAGAACACAGCATGACCATTGATTTCAGGAAGTTTAGTGACTTTTACATTTCAGGGAACATTTGGAACATTTATCATAGATACAATAACAGGTTGTACAAGTTCAGTGAATTTTCAGTTGCGGTCACCTTAACCTTTTGGGGGCTTTCTGGGCATATGCAGAAACTTTTTAAACTTTATTTTTTTCTTTTTAAACTTTTTTTTTTTGGGGTGGCCACACCCGGCGATGCTCAGGGGTTACTCCTGGCTGTCTGCTCAGAAATAGCTCCTGGCAGGCATGGGGGACCATATGGGACACTGGGATTCGAACCAACCACCTTTGGTCCTGGATCGGCTGCTCGCAAGGCAAACACCGCTGTGCTATCTCTCCGGGCCCTTTTTAAACTTTTAAACTCATTCATGTCCCTTTTCAGTTTGTCTTGCACATGGCCTGGTGTAACCCTGCCCCAACACCTTTTTACCTAACCACTTCTTTTTTTTTCTGTTTCTTTCTTTCTTTCTTTCTTTCTTTCTTTCTTTCTTTCTTTCTTTCTTTCTTTCTTTCTTTCTTTCTTTCTTTCTTTCTTTCTTTCTTTCTTTCTTTCTTTCTTTCTTTCTTTCTTTCTTTCTTTCTTTCTCTCTCTCTCTCTCTCTCTCTCTCTCTCTCTCTCTCTCTCTTCTTTCTTTCTTTCTTTCTTTCTTTCTTTCTTTCTTTCTTTCTTTCTTTCTTTCTTTCTTTCTTTCTTTCTTTCTTTCTTTCTTTCTTTCTTTCTTTCTTTTTCTTTTTTTTTTTTTTGGTTTGTTTGTTTTTGAATCACACCTGGCAGCACTCAGGGTTACTCCTGGCTCTACACTCAAAAACCACTCCTGGCAGATTGTGTGGACCATATGGGATGCCGGGATTGGAACCACCATCCTTCTGTGTGCAAAGCAAATGCCTACCTCCATGCTATTTCTCTGGCCCCTAACCTCTTCTTTTGAGATGTTAATCCCACCTGGCTGATCAGACCTGCCCTCACCTGGGATGGGGCAGACTATTTAAATAAAGAATAAAAGAGGCTGTCTTTGGGGGACAAAGAAAGATGCAAAAAAAGAGCAGCAGATGGAAGAGCCAGAAGAGCAGCAGTAAGAAGCTGCTCAGAAAGAAAGCTTAGCAGAGAAGCAGCAGAGAGCTCATCAGGAGAAGAGATGAGTTAGGCAGTCATGGCACAGAGGGTTCACATGGCAAAGAAAGGGTCATGGAATAAAAGCAAGCTAACTCCAATGAAACTTTAACTGACGCTTGTGAATTATTTCTCCTCTGTTACCCTGCTTCTCCAGACCCTTCCACCTGAGGGGTTAAAAACATGGTGCCTCCACAGAGACTGGCACACATCACAAAGAACAAGAACAATCAGTGCTGGCGGGGATGTAGAGAGAAAGGAACACTTATTCACTGCTGGTGGGAATGCTGTCTAGTCCAGCCTTTCTGGAAAACAGTATGGAGATTCCTCAAAAAACTGGAAATTGAACTCCCATATGATCCAGCTATATCACTCCTAGAGAAATACCCTAGAAACATGAAAACACAACCCAAAGAGGCCTTCTGCACACTTATATTCATTGCAGCACTATTTACAATAGCAAGACTCTGGAAACAACCTGGATGTCCTTCAATAGAGGAATAGCAAAGAAACTGTGGTACATATATACAATAAAATATTATGCAGCCGTCAGGAGAGATGAAGTCATGAAATTTTTCTATGCATGGATGTACATGGAATCTACTATGCTGAGTGAAATAAGTAAGAGGGAAAGAGATAGACATAGAATAGTCTCACTCATCTATGGGTTTTTAAAAAAAATTAAGGAAATTATTGTAATAATACCTAGAGACAAAAGAGATAGGGCCAGAAGGACCAGCTCACAATATGAAGCTCACCACAAATAGTGGTGAGTGCAGTTAGAAAAATAACTACACTGGCAACTATCATGACAATATTAATGAGTGAGAGAAGTAGGATGCCTGTCTCAAATACAGGCAGGGTTTGGGAAGGAGGGAGAGGGCGCATTGCATTGGTGATGGGGATGTTGCACTTGTGAAGAGGGGGTTCTCTGTTTATGACTGAAACTCAACTACAATCATGTTTGTAATCATGATGCTTAAATAAAGTTTTTTTTTTTTTGTTTTTGAGTCACACCCAGCAGCATTCAGGGGTTACTCCTGGCTCTATGCTCAGAAATCACACCTGGCAGGCACAAGGACCATATGGGATGCCAGGATTTGAGCCACCATTCTTCTGCATGAAAGGCAAATGCCTTACCTCCATGCTATCTCTCTGGTCCCGCTTAAATAAAGACTTTATATAAGAAACAAAAAAAATTAATAAAAGGGGCCGGAGAGATACCATGGAGTAGGGCATTTGCCTTGCATGCAGAAGGATGGTGGTTCGAATCCCAGCATCCCATATGGTCCCCTGAGCCTGCCAGTAGTAATTTCTGAGTGTAGAGCTAGGAGTTACCCCTGAATGCTGCAGGGTGTGACCCCAAACCAAAACAAACAAACAAAATAACCAACAAAATACCACAGTGCCAGGGGCAGCCTTACCCAACATGTGGATATACTTTATATATATTTATTTATTTTATTATTTGTTATTTTATTATTATTTATTTATTTAGGCCACACCCAAAAAACCATCCCGGAGAGATAGCACAGTGGCATTTGCCTTGCAAGCAGCCGATCCAGGACCAAAGGTGGTTGGTTCGAATCCCGGTGTCCCATATGGTCCCCCGTGCCTGCCAGGAGCTATTTCTGAGCAGACAGCCAGGAGTAACCCCTGAGCATCGCCGGGTGTGGCCCAAAACCCAAAAAAAAAAAAAACCAAAAACATATGGGACACTGGGGATCGAACTGTGGTCATTCTAGGCTAGTGCCTGCAAGGCAAATGCCCTACCACTTGCGCCACCACTCCGGCTCCTATACTTTATATTTTTAATTAACAGCCTGGGTTCAATTCCTGGCACTGCATGATTCCTTGATCACTCCTGCTAGGAATGATCCCTGAATATAGTCAGGAGTAGCGCAGCAGTAGGGCATTTGCCTTGCACGCACTGACCCAGGACAGACCTGGGTTTAATCCCCAGCGTCCCATATGGTCCACCAAGCCAGGAGTGATTTCTGAGCTCATAGCCAGGGGTAACCCCTGAGCATCACCGGATGTGGTCCAAAAACAAAAAACAAAAGACAAAAACTGAGGACAGTGGACAGAGAATGGTGCCCATACATGTGTCCCATCCTCAGCAGCAGATTTCTATGTTGTCCCTTTCACTCCAGTTGAGGGTTTCTTTTTTTTTTTTTTTTGGACCATACCTGGTGGTGCTCAAGGGTTACTCCTGGCTATCTGCTCAAAAATAGCTCCTGGCGGGGCCGGGCAGTGGCGCTAAAGGTAAGGTGCCTGCCTTGCCTGCGCTAGCCTTGGACGGACCGCGGTTCGATCCCCCGGTGTCCCATATGGTCCCCCGAGCCAGGAGCAACTTCTGAGCGCATAGCCAGGAGTAACCCCTGAGCGTTACCGGGTGTGGCCCAAAAAACCAAAAAAAAAATAAAAAATAAAAAAAATAAATAGCTCCTGGCAAGCATGGGGGACCATATGGGACGCCGGGATTTGAACCAACCACCTTAGGTCCTGGATTGGCTGCTTGCAAAGCAAACGCCGCTGTGCTATCTCTCCGGCCCCGAGGGTTCTTTTTTTAAAAATTGTTTTATTATTATTATTATTATTATTATTATTATTATTATTTGTTTTTTGGGTCACACCAGCCAGTGTTCAGGGGTTACTCCTGGCTCTCCACTCAGAAATCACTCCTGGCAGGCTCAGGGGACCATATGGGATGCTGGGATTCGAACCACCAATCTTCTGCATGCAAGGCAAATGCCCTACCTCCATGCTATCTCTCTGGCCTTTTTATTGCTATTATTTATTTATTTATTTATTTATTTATTTATTTATTTTTGGTTTTGGGGCCACAGCCAGTAATGCTCAGGGGTTACTCCTGGCTATGCGCTCAGAAATCCCTCCTGGCTTGGGGGACCATATGGGACACCGGGGGATTGAACCGCAGTCCATCCTAGGCTAGCGCAGGCAAGGCAGGCACCTTACCTCTAGCGCACCACGCCTGCCCCATTTATTGTTATTTTTAAAAATATCTTTATTTAAGCACCATGTTTACAAACATGATTGTAGTTGGGTTTCAGTCATAAACAGAACACCCCCTTTTACCAGTGCAACATTCCCACCACCAATGCCCCCCCATTTCCCTCCTTCCCCAACCCCTGCCTGTATTCGAGACAGGCATTCTACTTCTCTCGCTCATTAACATTGTCATGATAGTTATTAGTGCAATTATTTCTATAACTGCCCTCACCACTCTTTGTGGTGAACTTCACATTGTGAGCTGGTCCTTTCAGCCCTCATCTCTATGTCTCTGAGCATTATTACAATAATGATAAATCCCATTTATTATAGTAAATAAATAAATAATAATATTAAATAAAATTTAAAATAATTAATAATTAATAAAAATCCAGTTGAAGGGGGACTGGAGAGATAGCACAGTGGTAAGGTGTTTGCCTTGCATGCAGAAGGACAGTGGTTCGAATCTTGGCATTCCATATGGTCCCCTGAGCCTGCCAGGGGGTGATTTCTGAGCATAGAAGCAGGAGTAACCTCTGAGCGCTACCAGGTGTGACACAAAAACAAAAACCAAAACAATCCAGTTGAGGGTTCTTGGCCTCACCACACCCCAGATAGCTCCTTTTAACTGCCCTAGTGTGCTGGAATTTACCCCTCCTAGGCCCCCAAACCCCACTTCCCCCAGCACATGGGTGCTATACCTTTGGCAGAGCTCTAGCTCTGATGGCAAAGGGAACCCCAACTTGGCTGCCTTGTCTGTCCAGGCTGCTTTGGCCTGCACAGTCCAGCCAGCCTGGGCAGTTTTGGCTGGTTTGTCAAGGACGTTCTTGGTGGCCACTGTAAACCCTGCGGCTGCAGAGACAGAAGGGGGGGGGCCCTGTTTCTGGTGGGCGGAGCGCACCTGTCCAGGTGCCTGAGTTGCAGAAGGAGCTTGTGTTGAAGGAGGACAGACACAGACACGGAGTGCAGAGGTGAGGACCGCTGCGGGGCAGGGGCTGGGTTGGCTTGGAAACTTCCAGGGCCTGCTTGGGAGCCCTGGACGAGAGGAGGGCAGGAAACCAGCACTTCAGGAGCCTCTCTCACAGGGTTTTTCTGCCTTTGTGAGCTGAGCCAAGAGTAGGCTATGGGGAAGTGGGGTTGGGTATTAGGGAAAGACGGGAGAGGCAGAGCAATTGAATGAAAAAGTGACCTGAGGGCCAGAGAGACAGCATAGTGGTAGGGCATTTGCCTTGCAGGCGGGCCAATCTGGGACAGACCTGGGTTCGATCCCTGGCATCCCTTATTGTCCCCTGTGCCTGACAGCAGTGATTTCTGAGTGCAGAACCAATAGTAACCCTTGAGTGCCACTGGGTGTGGCCAAAAATCCCCCCCTTCCAAAAAAAAGAGAAAGAAAAAGTGACCCAAGAAGCCAGAATTCTGCTCTGAGAGTAGAGGTAGCCAAGAGTGAAGGGAGGGAGGGGAAGGGACTGTCGTCAGGTAGGGACAGGAGAGGGAGATTTTACTTACCCTAAACACACAGTGCTGTCTGGTGATAAACGCAGTGCCACAGCACCCTTCCTCTTCCCTAATTTCACACATGGGAAGAGCAGGAGTGAAGGAGGTTGAATTGATTAGTCAAGAGTTTGTCTGTCTGTCTGTCTGTCTGTCTGTCTGTCTGTCTGTCTGTCTGTCTGTCTGCTTTCTCAGTGCATCCATGGAGGAGCTCGTGGGGCTGCGCCAGGGCTCCCCGGGGAACCCAGTGACACTTCAAGAGCTGTGGGGCCCTTGTCCCCGCCTCCGCCGAGGCATCCGAGGTGAGCACACCCCTGTCCCTTTGTACTGGAGACCCTTTAGGACATGCCCAATAGTCTTCCTAACCTTTGACCCTGAATGGCACTTCAGGGGCTGCTGGTGTGTATGTGTGTGCGTGTGTGTCTGTCTGTGTGTGTGTGTGTGTGTGTGTGAGAGAGAGAGAGAGAGAGAGAGAGAGAGAGAGAGAGAGAGAGAGAGAGAGAGAGAGGCTTGGGCACCCTGCTCCCCTTTTCCTCCCACAAGGGGTCTCAGTGAAAACCAGGGGGTGGGATGAATGGTCACACGACACTTGTTGTTGGAGCCCTAAGTCCACTGGCTATGGTGAGATGAGGGATAGGAAGGACAGGAGCTGAAACAGAAGCTGAAAATGAGGGTTTTCAGGGTTTACCAGGGGCTGGGCCTGTGCTGGGCAGGGCCAACTCCCAGGCAGGCCCAAAGCCTTGAACTCAGGCCTCTTGGGGATCAGTGTCCACTCTGCCACCAGCAGGGCTGTGGGACAACTCTGGGTGTTGGGGTATCACAGAAGTCTGATGAAAGATTTTGCTTTCAAAGGGACCTTCTTGGGTCCAGAGATAGTAAGCAGATAGTAAGCAGCAGAGAGATAGTAAGCAGATAGGGCATTTGCTTTGCAAGTGGCTAACCTGAGTTCAATTCCCAGAATCCCATATGGTCCCCCAAACACCTCCAGGATTAACTCCTAAACATGTGGCCCCAAAACAAAAAAAAATTTTTTTTTGGTTTTTGGGTCACACCCGGCAGCACTCAGGGGTTCCTCCTGACTCTACGCCCAGAAATCACTCCTGGCAGGTTCAGGGGACCATATGGGATACCGGGATTTGAACCATCGGCCTTCTGCATGAAAGGCAAATGCCTTACCTCCATGCTATCTCTCCGGTCCCCAAAACAAAAATTTTAAGAAAGACCAAATAGGGGCCAGAGAAATAACGTGGAGGTAGGGCATTTGCCTTGCATGCTGAAGGACAGTCGTTCAAATCCCGGCATCTCATATGGTCCCGCAAGCCTGCCAGGAGCGATTTCTGGGCATAGAGCGAAGAGTAACCCCTGAGTGCTGCCAGGTGTGACCCAAAAACCAACCAAACAAACAAACAAAAAAACCCCATCTTATTTTGCCTCACAAATTGAGGGGGAAATAATGGACCAGACAGTTGTATAAACGTTAAGTAGAAATAATTAAAAAAAAAAAAGGTCAGACTTAAACATCCAATCCAAAGCCAATGACAACAGAATCGAGACCCAATCTACAACATGCTAGACAAAGAGGGGACCACTTGTACTAGCAACCAGGGTGGTAAAGGAGGGGGATAGGAATAGGGGATGCATGCTGGGAACAGGGGTGGAGAGAGGACAACATTGGTGATGGAAATGCCCCTGATTCAATGTCACTATGTACCTAAAAAAATTACTGTAAAAGATTTATAATCCACTTTGGTTAAAATAAAAATTAAAAAAGAGGGCCCAGAGAGATAGCACAGCAGCGTTTGCCTTGCAAGCAGCCGATCTAGGACCAAAGGTGGTTGGTTCGAATCCCGGTGTCCCATATGGTCCCCCGTGCCTGCTAGGAGCTATTTCTGAGCAGACAGCCAGGAGTAACCCCTGAGCATCGCCAGGTGTGGCTCAAAAACCAAAAAAAATAAAAATAACAAATAAAAAAGAATGCAAAAAACAAAAAAACAAAAAGACCCAAATAAATGAAGGAGTCAGCTGGCCCATCATTCTTCTACAAGTTCCTCTGGCTGGACACTTGCCCCCCCTCGGGTTTACCTCTCCCCTGCCCTGCCTGCCCCCAACATATACTACTCCTGTCCAGGGAGCCTGGAGTGGCTGAAGCAGAGGCTGTTTCGTGTGGGTGAGGACTGGTATTTCCTGATGATTCTCGGCGTGCTCATGGCCCTGATTAGCTACACCATGAACTTCGCCATCAGCCGCGTGGTCCGAGGTAACCCCTCATGCACCGCCCGCCTGCCCGGGGCCAGCAGAAGAGTCTTGGGGTGCGGGGGTGGGTGGGACGACAGATCTAGTCAAGCATGTGCTTTGGGCCCATTCCCGACTTTGCTCTCAATCTTCCCTGTGACCCGAGCAGGCTTTTGCCCCTTTCTGGGCCTCGGTTTCCTCCTCTGCACAGTGAAGGAGAGAGTTCAGAATAATCCCCAGAGCCCTCGGTGATCAGTGCCCCATGATCCCATCCTCCGGTTTTGCTCAGTCTCTCTCCCTCGCCTCCACGACTAGGCACAGACCTTTCCCTCAGCTTCAATTCCTCCACAAGGAGGTCTCCTGGAAGAGGCGGCAGGGCAGAAACGATGCAACTTGTGCATGTATTGTCAGGCAGAACTAGCTGTACAGTGACTCTGTAGAAAGCATCATCCCTTCCCCACTCGGTAGAAAGACGCTCAGGGGGTTGAGTCATTTGCTCAGGGTCACCCAGCCAAGGAGTGATGCTTCTTCTTGGGGCCCTGGTCTGCCCTCTCCAATCCTCCCTCTCCTGGTCAGAGCTTGCGAGGGTGTCCCTAACTCCCCGTTCTCTCCAGCACACAAGTGGCTGTATCGGGAGATCGGGGACAGTCACCTGCTCCGGTATCTCTCCTGGACTGTGTTCCCAGTGGCCCTCATCTCCTTCTCCTCCGGCTTCTCCCAGAGTATCACGCCCTTCTCTGGAGGTGAGTTGGGTCCCCACACATTTGGCATGATGGCCTGCATCACTATGGTGCCACTGGCCCCAACTTTTTCTGAGCCCTCCAACTTCTGGTGATGAGAGCAGAATGTTGTCACCCATTTCTCAGCTGAAGAAGCAAGCTCAGAAGCATGCATTTTGCCTAAAGTCATACAGTATAGAGGTCAGACCTGGACTGTGGTGGAGTCAGTGCAAACTTTGCTTTATTGGGGCTGGAGAGATAGCATAGAGGTAAGGCGTTTGCCTTGCATGCAGACGGATGGTGGTTCAAATTCCGGCATCCCATATGGTCCCCTGAGCCTGCCAGGAGCGATTTCTGAGCATAGAGCCAGGAGTAGCCCCTGAGCGCTGCCGGAGGAGACCCAAAAACCAAAAACCAACCAAACAAACAAAAAAAAAAAAATCCCAAACCAACTTTGCTTTAGTGAGAGTTCTCTGGGCCTTAAGGGGGCTCAGGGAGGGCCACAGCTCCCCCAGACCTCTAGACTGTGCCTCCAGCTCCATAGTCAAGCAGGGGAGTGGGGTGGGACTGATTCTATTCTGGGCTCCCACCATCTTGTTTCTCATCCTTGGGCTCTGCGGAAATGGATGGACAATACATGCCCTTCTGCTCCACAGGCTCCTCATCTGTGAAGCCTTTTCACATCTTCTGCTTTGCTTTGTTTGGGGGCTGGCCCTGAGATGTTCAGGGGTCACCCCCAGTATTTAAGGGAATGGGTGTGTCAGGGATCAAACTCAGGCCTCCCCTATCTAAAAACTACAACTAGTCCATTGCATTTTCTCTCCAGAACAGCCCACACCTCATTGACTCCCCTTAGCTCACAGGGTTTGGGGGATCCTGATAGGCTGTAATGGGACCGTGCGAGTGTTCAGATTGGAGACAGCCCCTTCCCTTACCTATTGCCAAGGTTCTGGACTTCCGGAGCTGAAGACCATCTTGTCAGGTGTGATCCTGGAAGATTACCTGGATATCAAGAATTTTGGAGCCAAGGTGGTGGGACTCAGCTGCACGCTGGCTTCTGGCAGCACTCTCTTCCTGGGCAAAGTGGTATGTCTGGAAGCATGAGGGCACCCCATTGCACCCTGCTCTGCCCCTATGCCTCCTTTCTGCTGGGAAGAGGGATTCAGAAAGAACCTACATGGGAGGCTCAGCTTTTTGTTTTTGTTTTTGGCCATACCCAGCAGTGGTCAGGTGTTACTCCTAGCACTGCACTCATAAATTATTCCTGCCAATCTGGGGAGGCCATATGGGATGCTGGACACTGAACTGGGTCTGCCATGTGCAAGGCAGATGCCCTACCCACTGTGCTATTGCTCCAGCCCATGGGGGCTCAGTCATGGAGAAGAGAAGGGCCCTGAGGTGATGAAAGCAGAGAGTGGGTGTCTGGAGGAGGCTCCATCTACACCCCAGACACTGAGGTGAGCCCTGAACCTTGTACCCCCACCTTCCCGCAGGGTCCCTTTGTGCACCTGTCAGTTATGATTGCAGCCTACCTGGGCCGCCTTCGTACTAAGACCATTGGGGAGTCCCAGGTAAGGGGCTCAGGAAGCACCCCTTGAAGGCATGAGAGGATGGCAAAGCTGACCCTGAGCTCATCTCCTCTGATGCCCCAGAACAAGAACAAACAAAATGAAATGCTGGTGGCGGGTGCAGCGGTGGGCGTGGCCACAGTCTTCGCAGCCCCCTTCAGCGGTGAGCCCCCTTCATGCCTCCTTGGGGTCCACTCAGCATCCTGCAGACTCACTGATTGCCTCACTCTTCTGCCCAACTTGATTCTTCCTGGGTCTTACTATAGACACATGGGAAGGCACGGGGCCATCCAGCCATGCAGGTGACCTGTCAGTGAATTCATTGCTCTCCCATGTGTAAAATGGGGTCACATACTCCCCATGCCAAAGGGCTGCCATGGGACTGAACCATATTGGGGGCATAGCAGGCTCTTCCCTGCACAGTGTTTCCCACACACACATAGCTCAGGACTAAGGGCCAGCACAGGAGGGCACTGAAGCCACAGCTGGAAGTGAAGGCCGGGCTTCACCTGAGCTAAGCGTCATCCCCAGGGGTCCTGTTCAGCATCGAGGTCATGTCATCCCACTTCTCTGTCCGGAATTACTGGAGGGGCTTCTTTGCTGCCACCAGTGGGGCCTTCATGTTCCGCCTCTTGTCAGTCTTCAACAGCGAGCAGGGTGAGTAACCTCCACTGAGCCCCATGCCTCTCCCCTGTTCTCCCTTTTCCCCTCTGTTTTCACTCCTCCCTCTTCACTCCTTTCTCCCCCTGTCCCCTTTCTCCCCTCTCCTATCTCTTCCTATCTCTATCCCACTCTCCCTCTTCCTCTTTCCCCCACCCCTTCTCCCTCCTCCCTATATTCTCACTCTTCCCCCTCCTTATTTTCCTTCTTTTTCTTCCCACCTCTTCTTCAGAGGATGGATGTAAGCTGGCTGGACTGGGCAGGAAAAGGGAGAGATCCTAAAGGAAAAAGGGGCCAAGCAGAGCAGGGGGCAGGTTGGAGTGGTGGGGCCTTGAACACCAGGAAAGGGTGTAGGAGCAGGGGTAGTGCTCACAGCTCTGCCTATTGACTGTGAAACTGGGGCTTGGCTGGAGAGGAAGCAGGTCCCTCACCTCTCTTCCCTCCTTCCCCAGAAACCATCACCTCCCTCTTCAAGACCAGTTTCCGGGTGGATGTCCCCTTTGACCTGCCAGAGATCTTCTTTTTTGTGGCACTAGGGTAAGTGGGCACCACTTACTGTGGTCCCTGAAGAGTCCCCCGCCCCCAGCCAGTCCTGCTGCCTGAGCTAATGGGAGTCAGTACTGACCTGGCCACCACCAGGGCCATCTGTGGCATCATGAGCTGTGCCTACCTCTTCTGTCAACGGACCTTCCTGGGCTTCATCAGGACCAACCGTTTCACCTCCAAACTGCTGGCCACCAGGTGAGTCTGGGAGGCCTTGATGGACCCTATTCCCTAGGACTCAGCCTCAAGTCACAGTTTTCTTGTAGAAACAATCTACCTTCTGACCCCCTTCCTCTTACTGAGGTCTCCCTCCAGCTTCCCTAGCCTATACTCCATCAAGGACTCCCCAATCCCTCCCCAAGACCCTCTCCAGGACCTGCAACCTGTGCTTCTCCTCACCCCTCCTAGTTTCAGGGCTGCCAATTCTCCATTCTTTTCTTTTCTTTCTTTATTTTTGGGGGGGGGGGCATACCCAGAGGCCTTCAGGGGTTACTCTGCACTCAGAAATTGCTCCTGGCTTGAAGGACCATATGGGATGGTAGGGGGTTGAACACGCATCTGTCCTGGGTCAGCCGTGTGCAAAGCAAACGCCCTACCACTGTGCTACTACTCTGGTTTCCAATTCTCCATTCTCTTTTTTTTTTTTTTTTTTTTTGGTTTTTGGGTCACACCTGGCAGCACTCAGGGATTCCTTCTGGCTCTATGCAGCATCACCAGCCTCAATCCCA